>NC_057810.1:159838190-159936619 GCF_018294505.1 Triticum aestivum
GCCGTCGCGCCATCACCGGAGAGCCGTCGGGAACCGTCGGACCGGTATAAAACCAAACCCTAGATTGGTTATTTCTGGTTTTCCCGGTTTTTCTTTATAACACGGTTTTTCTTTCTAGTTATTTAACGAACGTTTTCCGTTTAGATCTCTTTAGCGAATAGTTTTCATTAGTTAGCGTTCGGCAGCGAACATTCTCTCTGTAGAGTTTTTCTTTTCTTTTTAAATTTTCGGCCAAGGACCCATCCGTGAATATTATATTTACAGATTAGTCCATGTACTTCAATTGATCACAACTTTTCGCTCGTTGGTCCAAATCCAACGAAACCAACATCCACTTCTTCATTATGATTGCCTCTGTCCAGTAAACCAACTTAAACATGTTTTTGAAAGTTTTAAAATTTGAATTCAAACGGATTTGTTTTTAAACTTTGTTTGATTGTAACTTGAGTTCTATAACTCCGTTTGAGTTGATTCTTTTGGCAAATCGAAGGTCTTGACCTAAACTTTCTGATAAGGCCAAATTCACTTAATTTTGGTACTGTTAGAAATTGTTTTCTGTTGCAAGAGTTATTTGCTTGGTTTCGAAGTTTTACGAATTGTTTTCTTCGTTCTTTCCGATGCTTTTGAGTGATTGCTTATGTGTGGTTACTATTGCTTGCTTACAATAGATTGACCGGAGTGTGACGAGTAGAAGTATCAGGATTATTGAGTGCAAAGTTTCTTCATCAACAGTACATGCAAGTTCACACTTTGATCATATCCCTTTTCATACCCAGTTTTTATGCATTAGTTTCAACCCTCAAACATTGCATGATTTAGGATCTGATTAATATGTGGGTTTTGGGATGTAGATGAGGTAGTACCTATCACCAGTTTTATTATCAAACCCTTGGGAGTTACTTCTACGTTTGCTTATTATGCCATGCTATGCTAGTAGACGTGGATTGGGTGAGTGTATCCATGACAGATGTGAGATTGTTATTTAATGGTTTATTTAAGGTGGAAACTTTAACACACATCTGGGTGGATTGAGGCACCTGGGTATTCCAGCGATTGCGTGTTTTCTTTAGGCACCTGGGTATTCCAGCGATTGCCTGTTTTTTTGGACCGCCACCCAGGCTCAAAGGGATCATGAGATTATTCATGCTAGAAACTTCCGTGTGCAGCCACAAGCTACTATGGGCTCTAGCATTGTTGACAAAGTTGTGCGAACTCTTACAGTGGTAGACTAGCAGATGTAGGGGATGTAGGTTGGTACTGTCTACCCGATCGCAAGGTGCTAGCGCTTCTGAAAGACTATGTGTCCGTCATCCGTTTCTCAAACACCATGTAGTGCGAGAATTCCAAAGGAGGAGATTGAGTCTTGTGGGGAAAAGTGCGCAAACCTCTGCAGAGTGTATAAACTAATCATGGTTAGCCGTGTTCCCGGTTATGGACATCTTGAGTATCTAGTACTTGGATTATCATGTGAATCTCGTCATGTTACTTTAATAAATTTTGTTGGGTTTTAATGATGTTACTTAATTGGGATTGAGAATGTTGTCAACCATTCTCAATGTTTAACAACCACCATGGTAGTTAAATAAAATATATTTCTTTGTAGTAGGGAAAAATTGGCATAACGCAAAACTGTAACCATAGAGCTTTTTCCACCAGCCAAATATGCATGTAGTGATAGCCATATTTCAGCATTGCTCTACAGTGTGAATTTTGCCAGTACATTCAATGTACTGACCCTTTGTGGCTGCAATGTCTCATGTTGCAGGATTTCTTACGACGAGTAAGTGATACGTTAGGGTTACGATTTCTACACTCAACTTTGTTGTTGGTATTGATGGGAATCCACGACCTTGTTACTTCCGCTATTTTGGATTGAGGTAATAGTATTTACGTTACTTTATACATGTGATTTACCTCTGTTATAAATTCTCAAGTACTATGTGTGTCAGCATACCGATCCAGGGATGACACTTAAGCACAGAGACTTGATCCATTCGGGTCGGGTCGCTACATGATTAGAGGGGTATTAATATGCATTAAGGATCTGAACATATGATCTTCCACCAAATAAACCAATTAGCATCAACTACAAGGAGTAATCAACACTACTAGCAACCCACAGGTACCAATCTGAGGTTTGGGTACAGAGATTGGATACAAGAGATGAACTAGGGTTTGAGAGGGATGGTTCTGGTGAAGATGTTGATGGAGATTGACCCCTCCCGATGAGAGGACCGTTGGTGATGACGATGGTGATGATTTCCCCCTCCCGGAGGGAAGTTTCCCCAGCAGAATAGCTCCGCCGGAGCCCTAGATTGGTTCCGCCAAGGTTCCGCCTCGTGGAGGCGGAGTTTCGTCCCGTAAGCTTGCTTATGATTTTTTCCAGGGTAAGAGACTTCATATAGCAGAAGATGGGCACCGAAGGGCCACCAGGGGGCCCACGAGGCAGGGGGCGCACCCAGTATTTCCAATATCCCAGCTGTCGGCATTCTCCCTCTTCATGATAAACCTTGTAAAATAAGAGAGAATAGCCATAAGTATTGTAACATAACGTGTAATAACAGCCCATAATGCAATAAATATCAATATAAAAGCATGATGCAAAATGGATGTATCAACTCCCCCAAGCTTAGACCTCGCTTGTCCTCAAGCGGAAGCCGATATCGAAAAATATGTCCACATGTTTAGAGATAGAGGTGTTGATAAAAATAAAATACGGACATGAGGGCATCATGATCATTCTTATAAGAGCAACATATATATATATATATATATATATATATATATATATATATTGTCATATGATTTCTTATGCTCAAGTAACAATTTATTCGCAATGTCAAGTATGATTCAGAAACTTCATTGAGAACTAACAAACTGTAATCTCAGTCATTGAAGCAATTGCAATTTATCATAACATGGGAAAGAGTCAATAATAGAGCTTTTCAGCAAGTCCACATACTCAACTATCATTTAGTCTTCTACAATTGCTAACACTCACGCCATACTTATGGTTATGGAGTTTTAATTGGACACAGAGAAAGATAGGGGCTTATAGTGTTGCCTCCCAACGTTTTACCTCAAGGGTAATGTCGACACTAATAGTTCATGCTAACTTACATCCAATTTGATATATATATATATATATGTATATATATCAGGATCTTTCCAACACGAGGTGTTTGCCAAAGGATAAAATGAAAAGGGAAAGGTGAGGATCACCTTGACTCTTGCATAATGTAAAAAACATAAAGTAAAAGATAGGCCCTTTGCAGAGGGAAGCAGAGGTTGTCATGTGCTTTTAGGGTTGGATGCACAAAATCTTAATGCAAAACAACGTCACTTTATATTGCCACTTGTGATATGAACCTTTATTATGCAGTCCGTCACCTTTATTACTTCCATATCACACGATCATATAAAGCTTATTTTCCCCGCACTAATAAGTCATACATATTTAGAGAGCAATTTTTATTGCTTGCAACATGACAACTTACTTGAAGGATCTTACTCAATCCATAGGTAGGTATGGTGGACTCTCATGGCAAAACTGGGTTTAAGGATATTTGGAAGCACAAGTAGTATCTCTACTTGGTGCAAGGAATTTGGCTAGCAGGAGGGGGAAAGGCAAGCTCAACATGTTGGACGATCTGTGACAATATACTTTAACTGAGATGTGAGAAAACATAACCCATTACGTTGTCTTCCTTGTCCAACATCAACTCTTTAGCATGTCATACTTTAATGAGTGCTCACAATTATAAAAGATGTCCAAGATAGTATATTTATATGTGAAAACCTCTCTTTCTTTATTACTTCCTATTAATTGCAACGATGACTAAAACTATGTTTGCCAACTCTCAACAACTTTTAAGCCTCATACTCTTTATATGTGAAGTCATTACTATCCATAAGATCAATATGAACTCTTTTATTTCTTTTTATTCTTTCTAATTTCTATAGATCATAGCAAGATAGCAAAGCCCTTGACTCAACACTAATCTTTATTATATATAGCTCACGGACTCGATTACATAGAGGGATCACAAAGCAAAACTCAAAACTAAATCATACCAAATTTTTATTCTACTTGATCTAGATATTACCAAAAGGATCGAACTAAGTAAAATGGTAAAGATAGGAGTGTGATGGTGATACGATACTGGGGCGACTTCCCCAAGCTTGGCAGTTGCCAAGGGGACTGCCCATACCCATGTGATTATGTCCTCGGAGGTGGTGAAGAAGGAGTTGTTGATGATGTAGGCTTGTCGTCCGTCTTCCAAGGCATAGGCTCACCATCATAGAAGGATTATTGAGTCTCCAGGATCCTCAAATCTGCAGCCAAACTCATCCTCTTGAATCTATATTCATACTCACAGTTTTGGTTTTGCAGGTCATAGATCTGGGCTTGGAGGTGCTCGATTTTCTCATGAAGCTTGAAGATGGTCTCCCCAATGTTCTTGGCGTCCAACTTGTGGTTGTTGGTGAACTCCGCGATCATCATCTGGTTGGCGTTAAGTCCACTCTCCACCATCCCTTGGCACTTGAAAACTTGTTGTTCCATAGATTCGAGCTTTATCTCCACGCTTCCGGTACGCCTTGGTCCCTCCACATCACGGATGTGCAGCACACCCTCCCGCATTTCAATGGTTTGAGGGTGCTACAGCACCTCCGCGAGATAGGGGTTGATGACCCTCTCGAAAAACTTGTCCTTGGGAGCACTTGGAGACGTCATGGTGCTCTAGATCTGTTAGAAAAACAGCTCGAAATGAAAACAGAGGATATTTGCGTGATACGGTGGTCAAAACCTTTGGGATATTATATAATGAATTTTTACCAACCAAAAGAAGTATCATGCAGGAAAACGGAGTCCGGAGAGCACACAAGGTGCCCACGAGGCAAGGGGGCACGCCCACTAGGGGTGGGCGCGCCCTCCACCCCTCGTGGAGGCCTCGTGTCCTTCCCGGACTACTTCTTATTTTCCTATTTTCTTAAATATTCCAAAACAGAGAAAAATTGCCATTAGAATCGTTTGGAGTCGGTTTACTTACCGTACCACATACCTATTCCTTTCCAGAGTCTGAAACGTTATGGAAAGTGTCCCTTATGTATTCCTCCGGGGTTACGGTTTCAATAATATTATTTTCAACATTTATTGGGTTACCTAAGATATAATGTTTGATTCTTTGACCATTCACCACCGTCGGACTTGTGCCTTAGAAGTTGTTGATTTTTATAGCACCGGAACAATAGACCTCGTCGATAACGTAAGGACCTTCCCATTTGGAGAGAAGTTTTCCTGCAAAAACATTTAAACGAGAGTTGAATAGCAACACATAATCACCTACGTTAAACTCACGCTTTTGTATCCTTTTGTCATGCCATCTTTTAACTTTTTCTTTAAACAACTTGGCATTCTCATAGGCTTGGGTTCTCCATTCATCAAGTGAGATAATGTCAAATAACCTCTTCTCACCCGCAAGTTTGAAATCATAGTTGAGCTCTTTAATAGCCCAATATGACTTATGTTCAAGTTCAAGAGGTAAGTGGCATGCTTTTCCATAAACCATCTTATACGGAGACATACCCATAGGATTTTTATATGCAGTTCTATAGGCCATAATGCATCATCGAGTTTCTTGGACCAATTCTTTCTAGATCTATTAACAGTCTTTTGCAAAATTAATTTGAGCTCTCTATTACTCAACTCTACTTGACCACTAGACTGTGGGTGATAAGGAGATGCAATTGTATGATTAACATCATACTTAGCAAGCATTTTACGAAAAGCACCATGAATAAAATGTGAACCACCATCAGTCATTAAGTATCTAGGGACTCCAAACCTCAGAAAAATAACTTCTTTAAGCATCTTAATAGAGGTGTTATGATCAGCACTACTAGTTGGAATAGCTTCTACCCACTTAGTAACGTAATCAACAGCAATTAAAATATGTGTATAACCATTAGAGGCAGGAAAAGGTCCCATATAATCAAAGCCCCAAACATCAAATGGTTCAATAACAAGAGAATAATTCATAGGCATTTCCTGACGTCTACTAATATTACCGATTCTCTGACATTCATCACAAGACAAGACAAACTTACGGGCGTCTTTGAAGAGAGTAGGCCAATAAAAACCGGATTGCAATACCTTATGCGCAGTTCTATCTCCAGCGTGGTGTCCTCCATATGGTTCGGAGTGACACTTACGTAGGATCTGTTCCTGTTCATGCTCAGGTACACAATGTCTAATAACACCATCTACTCCTTCTTTATAAAGGTGTCGGTCATCCCAGAAGTAATTTCTTAAATCATAAAAGAACTTTTTCTTTTGCTGGTATGTGAAACTAGGTGGTATAAATTTAGCAACAATGTAATTAGCATAATCAGCATACCATGGAGCAGTACGAGAAGCATTTATGACAGCTAATTGTTCATCAGGAAAGCTATCATCAATAGGTAGTGGGTCATCAAGAACATTCTCTAACCTAGACAAGTTGTCTGCAGCAGGGTTCTCAGCTCCCTTTCTATCAATAATATGCAAATCAAATTCTTGGAGCAAGAGGACCCATCTAATAAGTCTAGGTTTATCATCTTTCTTTTCCATAAGATATTTAATAGCAGCATGATTAGTGTGAATAGTTACTTTAGAATCAACAATATAAGGTCTAAACTTATGACATGCAAATACAACTGCTAAGAATTCTTTTTCAGTAGTAGCATAATTCTCTGGGCAGTGTCTAGAGTCTTACTAGCATACTGGATAACATTTAATTTCTTATCAACTCTTCGCCCTAGAACAGCACCTACAGCATAATCACTAGCATCACACATAATTTCAAAGGGTAAATTCCAATCAGGTGGCTGAACAATAGGTGCAATGATCAAAGCTTTCTTAAGTATTTCAAACGCTTCTACACAATCATCATCAAAGACAAAAGGAATATCTTTTTGTAATAGATTAGTCAGAGTCCTAGAGATTTTAGAAAAGTCCTTAATGAACCTCCTATAAAAACCGGCATGACCAAGGAAACTTCATATACCTTTAATGTCCTTGGGACACGACATCTTTTCAATAGCATCAACTTTAGCTTTATCAACTTCAATACCTCTTTCAGAAATTTTATGCCCCAAGACAATGCCTTCATTAACCATAAAGTGACACTTCTCCCAATTCAAGACGAGACTAGTGTCTTTGCATCTCTGCAAAACTCGGTCAAGATTTCTCAAGCAATCATCAAAAGAGGATCCATAAACGGAGAAGTCATCCATGAATACCTCATAAATCTTTTCACAATGTCATAGAATATAGCCATCATGCATCTTTAAAAGGTAGCAGGTGCATTACATAAACCAAAAGGCATACATCTATAAGCAAAAGTACCAAAAGGGCAAGTAAAAGTAGTCTTTGATTGATCGTCCGCTGACACATGTATTTGAGAGAAACCAGAGTAACCATCTAGAAAGTAGAAATGTGTATGTTTGGATAGTCTTTCTAGCATTTGATCAATAAAAGGTAAAGGGTAATGATCTTTCTTAGTAGCTTTATTTAATTTACAGAAATCAATTACCATCCTATAACCTATAATAATTCTTTGCGGAATCAATTTATCTTTATCATTAGGAACTATAGTAATACCTCCATTCTTAGGGACACAATATACAGGACTTACCCACTCACTATCAGCAACAGGATAAATTATACCTGCCTCAAGGAGCTTTAGTATCTCCTTTCTTACCACTTCTTTCATCTTAGGATTTAACCGTCGTTGATGATCTCTGACTGGTTTGGAGCCTTCGTCCAATTTAATTTTGTGTTGGCATAGAGTGGGGCTAATGCCCTTAAGATCATCAAGAGTATATCCAATAGTAGCACAGTGTTTCTTCAGAGTTTTCAGTAATCTTTCCTCTTCCTTCTCTAGAAGGTTAGCACTAATGATAATAGGATATATCTTCTTTTCATCAAGATAAGCATATTTAAGAGTATCAGGTAATGGTTTAAGCTCAAACACGGGATCACCCTTAGGTGGAGGAGGATCCCCTAGGATTTCAACAGGTAAGTTGTGTTTCAGAAGGACCCTGTTTAAGGAATACTTCATCTATTTCCCTTCTTTCATTCATAAACATATCATTTTCATGGTCTAGCAAATATTGTTCTAACGGATCAGTAGGAGGCACGGCAATAGAAGCAAGACCAATAATTTCATCCTTAATAGGCAATTCTTTATCATGGGGTTGTCTACGAAACTTAGCAAAATTAAACTCACGAGACATATCCCCTAAGCCAATTGTAACAACATCCTTTTTGCAATCAATCCTATCATTAACAGTATTCAAGAATGGTCTATCAAATATAATGGGGCAAAAGCTATCTTGTGGGTATTCAAGAACAAGAAAATCAGCAGGATATTTAACTTTCCCACACAAGACTTCAACATCTCTAACAATCCCAATTGGTGAAATAGTATCTCTATTTGCAAGCTTAATAGTAACATCAATATCTTCTAACTCAGCGGGTGCAATATCATGCATAATTTCTTGGTATAAGGAAATAGGTATTGCACTAGCACTAGCACCCATATAACATAAGCCATGATAACAATGATCTCCTATTTTAATAGAAATAACGGGCATGCCTACAACTGGTCTATGTATCTTAGCATCGGGTTTAGCAATATTAGCAGCTTCCTCACAGAAGTAAATAACATGCCCATCAATATTATCAGCTAAGATATCTTTAACCATAGCAATACTAGGTTCAACTTTAATTTGCTCAGGAGGTGTATAAGTTCTAGTATTACTCTTACGAACCACAGTTGAAGCTTTAGCATGATCTTTTATCCTAACAGGGAAAGGTGGTTTCTCAACATAAGTAGTAGGAACAATAGGATCATTATAAGTGATACTCTTTTCTTCAACCGTAACAGGTGCAACTACTTTTACTTCAATGGGAGGATTATATTTAAACCACTTCTCCTTAGGGAGTTCAACATGAGTAGCAAAAGATTCACATAAAGAAGCTACTATCTCAGAGTCAAGTCCATATTTAGTGATAAATCCACGAAAAGCATCAGTATCCATAAAGTATTTAACATAATCAAACTTAGGTGTCATACCTGACTCCTTACCATCGTCGGAACCCCAGTCTTCAGAGTTGCATTTAATTCTTTCCAATAAGTCCCACTTCAATTCAATAGTGTTCAACATATAAGAACAATCACAGGAAGTATCAAGCATGGTGCGATCATTGAGAGAAAGATGAGCATAAATTTTTTGAATAATCATTTCTTTTGAGAGCTCATGATTGGGGCATGAATATAACATTGACTTGAGCCTCCCCCAAGCTTGAGCGATGCTTTCTCCTTTGCGAGGCCAGAAATAATATATGTAATTATGATCATGATGAACAAGATGCATAGGATAAAACTTCTGGTGAAATTCCAATTTCAATCGTTTATAGTCCCAAGATCCCGTATCATCACATAGGCTATACCATGTCAATGCATCTCCCTTCAAAGATAAAGGGAAGACCTTCCTCTTAACAACATCATCGTGCATAACCGCAAGCTTAAATAATCCATAGACTTCATCCACATAGATAAGGTGTAAATCGGGATGCAATGTTTCATCTCCTTCAGAGGGATTAGCTAGCAGTTTCTCAATCATACCCGAAGGAATTTCAAAGTAAACATTTTCAGTATGTTCAGTAGGTTGAGGAGCAACTCTTTGCTCTACTGGTCGGGGCGAAGATGCCCCGAACAAGCCCCTCAAAGGATTAGTTTCCATAGTAACAAGTGACAGAAAATTTCAGCACACTATATAAATGTTTCCTACCAAGTTCCACTCACCGAAAGAGCTTCACTCCTCGGCAACGGTGCCAGAAAAAAGTCTTGATGACCCATGGGAATTATCGTCAAGCTAGTTTTCATCACGCTCATATGATTCACGTTCGTTACTTTGATAATTTGATATGTGGGTGGACCGGTGCTTGGGTACTGCCCTTTCTTGTACAAGCATCCCACTTATGATTAACCCCTATTGCAAGCATCCGCAACTACAAAAGAAGTATTAAGGTAAACCTAACCATAGCATGAAACTAGTGGATCCAAATGATCCCCTTATGAAGCAACGCATAAACTATGGTTTAAGCTTCTGTCACTCTAGCAACCCATCATCTACTTATTACTTCCCAGTGCCTTCCTCTAGGCCCAAACCATGGTGAAGTGTCATGTAGTCGACGTTCACATAACACCACTAGAGGAGAGACAACATACATCTCATCAAAATATCGAACGAATACCAAATTCACATGACTACTAATAGCTAGACTTCACCCATGTCCTCAGGAACAAACGTAACTACTCACAAAGCATATTCATGTTCATGATCAGAGGGGTATTAATATGCATTAAGGATCTGAACATGTGATCTTCCACCAAATAAACCAATTAGCATCAACTACAAGGAGTAATCAACACTACTAGCAACCCACAGGTACCAATCTGAGGTTTGGGTACAAAGATTGGATACAAGAGATGAACTAGGGTTTGAGAGGAGATGGTGCTGGTGAAGATGTTGATGGAGATTGACCCCCTCCCGATGAGAGGATCGTTGGTGATGACGATGGTGATGATTTCCCCCTCCCAGAGGGAAGTTTCCCCGACAGAACAGCTCCGCCGGAGCCCTAGATTGGTTCCGCCTCGTGGCGGCGGAGTTTCGTCCCATAAGCTTGCTTATGATTTTTCCAGGGTAAGATACTTCATATAGCGGAAGATGGGCACCGGCGGGCCACCAGGGGGCCCACGAGGCAGGGGCGCGCTAGTAGGGGTGGGCGCGCCCCCCGCCCTCGTGGCCAGGGTGTGGGCCCCCTCTGGTACTTCTTTTGCTCAATAAATCTTATTAATTCCAAAAATGACTTTCGTGGAGTTTCAAGACTTTTAGAGCTGTGCATAATAGGTTTCCAATATTTGCTCCTTTTCTAGCCCAGAATCCCAGCTGCCGGCATTCTCCCTCTTCATGATAAACCTTGTAAAATAAGAGAGAATAGCTATAAGTATTGTAACATAATGTGTAATCTCAGCCCATAATGCAATAAATATCGATATAAAAGCATGATGCAAAATGGACGTATCAATCTACAACATAATTTTCAAAATACTATCAGGACTAAGTTCATGATAAATTAAAGTTCAATTAATCATATTACTTAAGAATTCCCACTTAGATAGACATCCCTCTAGTCATCTAAATGATCACGTGATCCAAATCAACTAAACCATGTACGATCATCACGTGAGATGGAGTAGTTTTCAATGGTGAACATCACTATGTTGATCATATCTACTATATGATTCACGCTCGACCTTTCGGTCTCAGTATTCCAAGGCCATATCGGCATATGCTAGGCTCGTCAAGTTTAACCTGAGTATTCTGCGTGTGCAAAACTGGCTTGCACCCGTTGTATGTAAACGTAGAGCTTATCACACCCGATCATCACATGGTGTCTCAGCACGAAGAACTGGCGCAATGCATACTCAGGGAGAACACTTATACCTTGAAATTTTACTAAGGGATCATCTTATAATGCTACCACTGTCCTAAGCAAAATAAGATGCATAAAAGATAAACATCACATGCAATCAAAATATGTGACATGATATGGCCATCATCGTCTTGTGCTCATGATCTCCATCACCGAAGCATCGTCATGATCTCCATCGTCACCGGCGCGACACCTTGATCTCCATTGTTGCATCATTGTCATCTCGCCAACTATCGTTACTACGACTATCGCTACCGCTTAGTGATAAAGTAAAACAATTACATGGCGATTGCATTGCATACAATAAAGCGACAACCATATGGCTCCTGCCAGTTGCCGATAACTTTGTTACAAAACATGATCATCTCATACAACAATTTATATCACATCATGCCTTGACCATATCACATCACTGCAAGCCCTGCAAAAACAAGTTAGACATCCTCTACTTTGTTGTTGCAAGTTTTACGTGGCTACTATGGGCTTCTAGCAAGAACCGTTCTTACCTACGCATCAAAACCACAATGATTTTTCACAAGTGTGTTGTTTTAACCTTCAACAAGGACCAGCCGTAGTCAAACTCGATTCAACTAAAGTTGGACAAACAGACACCCGCCAGCCACCTATGTGCAAAAGCACATTGGTAGAACCAGTCGCATGAACGCGGTCATGTCATTTTGGTCCGGGCCGCTTCATCCAACAATACCGCCGAATCAAAGTAAGACATTGGTGGTAAGCAGTATGACTATTATCGCCCACAACTCTTTGTGTTCTACTCGTGCGTATAACATCTACGCATAGACCTGGCTCTAATGCCACTGTTGGGGAACACAGTAATTTCAAAAAAATTCTTACGATCACGCACGATCTATCTAGGTGATGCATAGCAACGAGAGTGGAGAGTGTGTCCACATACCCTCGTAGACCGAAAGCGGAAGCGTTAACTAACGCGGTTGATGTAGTCGAACATCTTCGCGATCCAACTGATCAAGTACCGAACGCACGGCACCTCCGTGATCTGCACACGTTCAGCTCGGTGACGTCCCTCGAACTCTAGATCTAGCTGAGGCCGAGGGAGAGTTCCGTCAGCACGACGGCATGGTGATGGTGATGATGAAGTTACCGGTGCAGGGTTTCACCTAAGCACTACGACAATATGACTGAGGTGGAAAACTGTGGAGGGGGGCACCACACACGGCGAAAGATCAACTTGTGTGTCTTTGGGGTGCCCCTTGCCCGTATATAAAGGAGGGAGGGAGGAGGAGGCTGGCCAGGGGAAGAGGCGCGCCATGGGGGGCAATCCTACTCCAAGTAGGATTCGCCCCCCCTTTCCTTGTAACGACCAAACCTCGAAGGATTTGAGTCTTTGTGCTTACAGTGCTAGTCCCTGGATCAAACTCGCTAGCACACACAGTATAGATGAATACCAGAATAACAAGTGCATCATTTATTACATCGTATGATCCAGAATATATAAAATAAAACAATATGCATAGCACTTGGCCAGCTTTATTCAAATCAAACAGCGAAAATGTAGGAGAAAATAACGATGAGTCCCATCATAGCCCACTGGCGATGCTGAGTGCAGACTTGCGACCCTAACGGTACCTTACTCTTCGTCTGAATATCCTGCAACATGAGATGTTGCAGCCATATAGGTCAATAATTTGAATGTATTGGCAAGTTACACAGGAGTAATAATATAGCAGATCTACATGTATATGCATAGTACAACAAAGGAAGGCTTGAGGGTTTATTTTTGTATAAAGCTGATTTTATCCTAATAACTACCTAATAGTCATATTTTTATTTACTTCTTTTATTACTACAATTAAATACACAAGGTTGAGTTGGCAAAATCAACTCCAACCTACCCTTTATTAAGTTGCCCACAAATATTATTAAGTGTCACATCTGTCAAGATCATCCAACAACTGTAATGGCATAGTGGCTCAAATTTGCCCATAACCGGGGGCACGGCTAATCATGATTAGTTTTAATACTCTATAGAGTTTAGTATGCTTTACCCACTGGACCCAATCTGAAGATTGAGACGAAGTCTTTCAGAAGAGGTTCCCTTAACCACCTGACGGCCACATCCCACCTACATAAGCTATATCTGTCGACACTGTCTGGGCAAGGGTTCTAACAACTGATCAACTAAGCCAGAGCCCATATAGCCAGTGGCCGCACATGTAAGCTACTAGTCACTAAGTCTGACTGATCTGTTTGAACCTGGGCGGCATTCCACTTAGGGTGCACTCTCATGGGGGCAAGGCCTTAGAAAAGGTGCAAGACCCCATGATGCCTTCCCTCAACACCAAGCAATACCACTTCTGCCCAGAGGTGAATTAAATCCTTAATTACTACTCACTTTAGTTAAAAATGTAATCCTCACATAAGCTCAATGTATACACAAACCACCCCCGTCTACAAAGCATAGCAACTACAACTACCACGATTTGCATGGACGGGAAGATAGCTCAACAACATAGCCAAAATAATATGGCATTCCTACACATGCATAAATTTAAAGTGTGATATATACTGCATGCATAGAAAACAATAGGTAAAGGATGATCAACATGTAACTTGCCTTGGTCCTGATTTAGAAAGTCACACTCCTGACAATAGTTTGCGTCGCACTCCGTACAATCTACACGTTTCACACAATTTAACAAATCAATCATCAGAACATGAATAGAACCAAAATAAAAACCAACAGCAAGAAAATCATTTCAAAAACCCAACAATAGAAGCTTAACAACACCTAAATTGCACTACGGTCATGTGGAGGATATAGCTACTGAGTATAAACCGGCCAGGAGGGTCCGGTTCACCCTTGACTATGTTAAAGCCCATGAAGATCCGGAAGATGGCGCTTTACTAAAGGAAGCATAGAAGCCCGAAGCCCAAAGGCGGATTAGGGCCCATAGTGGTAAACCGCCATGACTATGTAAACTTGTAGTATAAGTTAGGAAAGGAGAGACCGAGCTAGACACTTTGTATGAGTCGGCCTCGGGGCTCTGTAAACCGGCCAGGCGTCAACCTGTGTATATAAAGGGGCGACCCGGCGGCGGTTTAGGGACAACAGACAACAACTCGAGACTCAGGCAAGCGTATTCCGCTCCCTGATCATCGAAACCCAATCAATCCCATCACAACTAGACGTAGGCTTTTACCTTCATCGAAGGGGACGAACTAGTATAACTCTCGTATCCCTTGTCCGGTTTAGCCCCTTCAGGCTAACCCGTTGCGATGGCTCCACGACTAAGTCCTTTCACAAGGACATTTGACGTGATAATTCCACGACAGTTGGCGCCCATCGTGGGGCTATCGCACGATGGTGTCGAGTTCTTGAAGGGCTGCTCTGAAGGGCTTAAGGGGTACGTGATCGGCCGGATAACCAAAAGTCGTCGCGGCAAGCTTTACATTGACGACAAAGGATGGGGCCCCGAGGCCGGCTCAATCGAGTACGGGTACTGGGTCCCCTTCTGCGGAATTCATGTCTTCATTGGCAAGATCGGTGAACCAGGCCCTGAGTCGGACATCTACACCGACCTCGTCGAGACGGCTCAGCGTGCGAGTCTAGCCCGGGTTACGCCCGCCGTGAAGCGTGCGTTCGTAGGATGTGTCCGTGGGATCGGATCTGAACCGGTGTCTGAGGGCGGCATGGCGGTATATTCCGACGGCGAGTCATCCACTGGCGAAACCGAGTCCTTGTACCAGATTCATGACGGTATGCCCGAGGGATATTCCGATGGCAACAATATTTCGGACCTCCCTGAAGCACCAACCGGGTTGCTATTTACATGGCCGGCACGCAACCTGTGTTACAGTCTTCATCGACCGCAGCAATGACTACCGGATCAGCGACCGCGGCAGGTACCTCGGTGCGCCGGCCGGCGCAGGTTCTCTCTGGTTTAATGGACGCTTGGGCGACCTTGTTGACCGCGACAGTCACCCCGGATACGTAGGATCAGCACAATGCGGAAGTTGCGAGGCTGAAGGAGCAGATTGCGCAGGCTAAGGCGGACCTGGTGGCTGAGGATAATAGGATGGCTGAGGAACAGGCTGCTTTGAATGCTCAAGCACAGCAGATACAAGCACAGAATTACCGGCTCATGCTAGACCGGACCGCGTCAGAGGAGGTGTTACGAAGGAAGTATCGGTCGCGGTTGTCGCCGGTTTATGAAGGGTTAAATATCTTTCAGAACCCAGGCGCTGGGCCGAGCAATCCGGAAGTCGCAGACCGAGCCGAAGCGCCGAGGATCGCCCCGGATCAGCCACGGGAAACGGAGCTATCCCGACGGACAGTTAACCCGCCACAGTATGTGCCTACACCACCGGGTCAATTTTCGAGCCCCCTGGATAACATGATTGCTGCGGCTTAACGCTCGGCAGCCATTCCAATGGAAGGAGATTCAATAGAGGCAGTTGAGACACGGCGGGCGAGAGATCTTCTTCAAACCGCCGTAGTGCAGCAACAGGCTTATTCATATAGCCGGGACAGGATCCATTCAACCCCCCGTCCGAGCCCAAGTTATAGCAGGCGGATGGATGAACCAGAGGTGTCTAGTAGCGCGCGGCATCGCAATGCTCAGGAGGTAGTGGACCATGGCAGGGCTCGAAGGGATGGCGCTTTGGATCGTTATCAACCCGCCCCGGTTCAGCCAACAGTGTCGGTTAACAGAAGCACCGGGCTTGCTTTCAGTTCTTGGGGAGTACCATGCCTTATTCCGGCTCTCCGTAACGTGCGTCTGCCCAAGGATTTCAAGGGACCGCGCAAGGTGCCTAACTATACGGCGGATCAATCGCCTGAGGCGTGGGTCGAGACTTATGAGATGGCAATGGAGATGCTGGATGTGGATGAAGCAGCTTGTGCAAAGTACTTCACGATGATGTTGGAAGGACCAGCCCGCACTTGGTTGAAAAATCTGCCAGCTAATTCCATCGAGTCATGGGATTAGTTGAAGGCCCGGTTTATAGCCAATTTTAAGGATACGTGCAAACAGCCCATGTCCATTGTAGATCTGGATGCTTGTGTTCAGGGTGAGAACGAGTCCACAACTCATTGGGTGCGCCGGGTCTCGGAAGTTTTGCACTCCTCCGACCGGATTAACGCTGGCCAAGCGATTATCACGCTGGAACGTAATTGCCGGTTTAAGTCACTGAAGGAGAAGTTGGGACGGCTCAAGCGCCACTGCAACGACCTGGGAACCCTCATGGCAGCCTTGGTAAAATATGTCGATTCTGATAATACCAAGGATCCCGATTCTGATAATGAGAAACCGGAGAAGGGAAAGAGGAACGGCAGTGCAAAGGGACAACAGCACAACCAGGGAGGCCACGGGAATAATGGTAAGCGTAAAGCGGATTCAGATTTTGTGGCGAATGCTAATGTGCAGCGCCATAGAGGTAAACCGCCCTAGCGTGGTGGGACGATGAATCTGGAGCGTTTGTTGAATCAGCCCTGTCCAAAGCATGGAACCAAAGAGGTCCCTGCAACACATCTCTGGAAGGATTGTAACATCATGAAGGAGTTCAAAAATTATGATCTCTTCCGGTATGATCAGGGCCCGTCGGGCGGTTCAGGTCCAGGTTTTCATGGTGGCGGCGGTTGAGGCTCTGGGTTTCAGAATAATCATAGTAACCAAAACAACCAAGGTGGTAATAACCAACAGAGTGGTCAAGGGAATCAGCAGTAGTCGGGTTACCAGAGTCACCCGAAGCAGCTGAATGGTGGACAATATCATGTATTCACCACTAGTCTGTGCAAGCGTGATCTGAAGCTGCATAAGAGGGCAGTCAATGCGGTTGAACCGCCAGTTCCACGCTATCTGCGCTGGTCGGAACAACCTATCGTGTGGAGTAGGGAGGATCATCCGCCCTGGGTTGACAATCCGGGTCAGCTAGCTCTGGTGGTGGCACCTCAGGTGGGAGGTTACAAGTTCACCAAAGTACTTATGGATGGAGGAAGCAGCATTAATATCCTGTATTATGAGACATTCCGCCAAATGGGGTTGACAGATAAAAATCTTAAACCGTCCAATACTGTTTTCCATGGCGTGGTACCAGGAAAGTCGGCATATCCAGTGGGAAAGATTGCCTTGGAAGTTGTGTTTGGGGACGAACATGATTCCCGGTCTGAGACATTGACTTTTGAGGTGGTGAGAATCCAGAGCCCGTATCACGCACTGTTCGGACGACCGGCTTATGCAAAATTCATGGCCAGGCCTTGTTATATTTACTTGCAGCTCAAGATGCCGGGTCACAAAGGAACCATCACGGTTCATGGAAGTCGGAAAATCGCTTTGGATTGCGAAGAGAGTGATGCGGCTTATGCTGAGTCGGTTTGTGCCACAGAGGAGTTAAAGTTTTACAAGGAGAATGTTGATCCGGCAGATATGACCCCTCTGAAGAAGCCCACCACTGAGCATGACCCAACCCTACACTTCAAACCGGCTGACGAGACGAAGCTTGTTGACTTTGTACCTGGCAATTCATCCAAGCAGTTCAGCATCAGCACCAATCTGGATCCAAAATAGGAAAGCGCGCTCATCGAGTTCATCTGTGAGAACCGGGACATCTTTGCATGGAAGCCTTCTGACATGCCAGGTGTACCGAGGGAACTCGCTGAGCACACTCTTAATATTGATCCGAAGTTTAAACCGGTCAAGCAATTTCTTCGTCGCTTTAATGAAGAGAGACGCAAGGCAATTGGGGAGGAGGTAGCCCGGCTGTTGGCTGCTGGGTTTATCATTGAAGTGTTTCATCCTGAATGGTTGGCTAATCCGGTGTTGGTTCCTAAGAAAAACGGGACTTGGCGTATGTGTGTGGACTACACGGACTTAAATAAGGCTTGCCCGGCTGATCCTTTTGCTCTCCCGCATATTGATCAGATCATTGATGCGACGGCGGGTTGTGAGCGCCTGAGCTTTTGGATGCTTACTCAGGGTACGATCAGATCAAAATGGCAGTTAAGGACCAGGAGAAGACAGCTTTCATCACTCCCTTTGGAGCCTTCTGCTATGTTTCTATGCCCTTTGGGCTCAAGAGTGCTCAGGCAACTTATCAGCGTTGTGTGCAAAATTTTCTTCACACGCAGATTGGACGTAATGTTCATGCCTATGTGGATGACATTGTGGTGAAATGCAGGGAAAAGGAGACATTGATAGCTGATCTCAAGGAGACGTTTGACAACCTCCGGGTTTACAAGATGATGCTTAACCCGGATAAGTGTGTTTTTGGTGTTCCGGCAGGCAAGCTGCTCGGTTTTCTTGTGTCTAACAGGGGAATTGAGGCTAATCCGGAAAAGATCAAGGCAATCACATCCTTGGCTAAACCGACATGTATCAATGATGTTCAGCGTCTCGCAGGCTGGATTGCAGCCCTCAGCCGGTTTATCAGTCGTCTGGGTGAGAAGGCCATTCCCTTGTATCAGATGCTGAAGAAGACGGATGATTTCGTCTGGAGTGATGCGGCCAATGCGGCCTTTGAGGAGTTAAAATGGCAGTTGATTGAACCACCAGTTCTCGCAGCCCCAGTTGATCATGAGCCTTTACTATTATATGTGGCTGCTAATGCCTGAGCGGTCAGTGTGGCAATTGTGGTAGAGCATAAAGAGGCTGGGAAGGAGTATCCGATTCAACGACCAGTATAATACATCAGTGAAGTTCTGATTGAATCAAAGAAACGCTATCCGCATTGGCAGAAGTTGGTGTATGGGGTTTTTATGGCCAGCCGAAAGCTCAAGCAATATTTTCAACGTCACCCCATCATAGTGGTTAGTTCTGCTCCCTTAGGCGATATCATCCAAAACAGAGGAGCAACTGGCCGGGTTGCCAAGTGGGCAATTGAGCTTGGTCCACATGGTTTGAAATATGTACCTCGAACAGCCATCAAGTCTCAGGCTCTTGTGGACTTTATCAATGATTGGACCAAGTTGCAAGCACCGGAAGAGAAGCCGGATAATACATACTGGACTATTCATTTCGATGGATCAAGGCAGTTGGAAGGCTCGGGGGCTGGAGTTGTCCTAACTTCCCCTCGCGGTGATAAAATTTTCTATGTCCTCCGTTTGATGTTTCCTTGTACTAACAATGCAACTGAGTATGAAGCTCTACTTCATGGTCTCCGTGTGGCTAAAGAGATGAACTTAACTCGAGTTCGTTGTTTCGGAGATTCTGATCTAGTGGCTCAGCAAGTTTCTGGTACTTGGGATTCTAAGGATCCACTCATGGCGGCTTACAGGCGTGAGGTAGATATTGTGGCGGGTCACTTCAAAGGTTACCAGGTGGAGCATATTGATCGACGCAAAAACGAAGTGGCAGATGCTTTGAGCCAACTTGGATCTCAGTGTAAACCGGTACCTCCTAACACCTTTTGAGATATCTTGCATAACCCGTCTGTTAAATTGCCGACAGAAGAGGATCTGGCTGTTCCTAATCCGGAGGCGTAGCTCGTGGCCGCTTTACACGTCGTGCCAGATTGGACGGTTCCATATTTGGCATATATGAGCCGGGGTGAGCTACCAAATGATCAAGTCCTGGCCCGACAGATAGTCCGGCGCTCTAAGTCCATGGTTATTCACAATGGCGAGTTGCACTGCTGTAGCGTTTCAGGCGTATTTCAGCGTTGTGTTTCGCCGGAGGAAGGCCAAGCGATCCTCCGGGAAATTCATGAAGGGGATTGTGGTCATCATGCTGGTTCAAAGTCCCTGGTTGCAAAAGCTTTTCGTCACGAATTTTACTGGTTGACAGCTCATGCTGATGCGGAGGGTCTGGTAAAGCGATGTGATGCTTGTCAAAAAATTTCACAGAGAGCTTATGTTCCGGCTCAGGAGCTACGGATGATTCCCATCACTTGGCCTTTTGCTACTTGGGGGCTTGATATGGTGGGACCCTTTAAACGTTCCCGGGACAAGAAGACCCACCTGTTGGTGGCAGTTGATAAATTCACCAAGTGGGTTGAAGCGGAGCCTGTTAGCAACTGTGATGCAGCTACGGCGGTTCAATTTCTCAAAAAGATTATTTTCCGTTTTGGCTACCCACACAGCATTATCACGGATAATGGTACTAACCTCTCCAAAGGTGAGATGGAGGATTTCTGTCAGAGAGAGCACATCCGGCTTGACCTAGCATCTGTGGCGCACCCTCAATCCAACGGTCAAGCAGAGCGAGCTAATCAAGAAATCTTAAAGGGTCTTAAACCCCGGCTCATGATTCCCTTGAAGTGGACGCCGGGTTGTTGGGTGGAAGAATTACCTTCTGTGTTGTGGAGCATTCAACACCACCCCTAATCGATCAATAGGATACACGCCTTTCTTTATGGTCTACGGGGCAGAGGCGGTTCTCCCAAGTGATATACATCATGATTCGCCCCGGGTTGCTAATTATGTTGAAGCGGACAATGAGCAAGCCCGCCAAGAGGCACTGCATTTGCTAGATGAGAAGCGGGATATGGCTTTGGCACGCTCGGCGGTTTATCAACAAGACATGCGGCGTTATCACAGCCGCCGGGTTAGGACAAGAGCCTTTCAAGAAGGTGACTTGGTGCTCCGGCTTATCCAGGATCAGACCGGCATACACAAATTATCCCCGCCTTGGGAAGGACCCTTTGTGGTCAGCAAAAATCTGCACAACGGATCATACTACCTCATTGACGTTCGAGATGACTCACGCAAATCTGAGGAGGAGACCCGGCGGCCCTGGAACATAGCTCTCCTCCGGCCTTACTACACTTGAGCCACAGGCTCTTTTTTATGTACATATTTTGACAATGTATATATTATCATCAACCAATAAATCAGCATCCTTGCTTTAAAGCAGGGCCTCTGCTGTTTTTTCTCAAATATTCTTTGAGCTACATGGGGGTTTCAGCTGACAAAGCAGAGTACTACTCGTTAAACCGGCTATCACGCCACAAAGCTTGGGAGCTTCACACCCAAAGGGCCAAACAGAGTTTTCGATGCTATGCACAACTCAAACATAGGCACCTAATGAGCATAGCTCATCATGCCACAAAAGCTTGGGAGCTTCACACCCAAAGGGCCAAAGAGAGTTTTCGATGCTATGCACAACTCAAACATAGGCACCTAATGAGCATAGCTCATCACGCTACTTGGGGGCTCCTTGGTCCAATACCAAGAAGTTTGAATGGACCCTTGTAGCTGGGTATCGACCCACGGCTTGGAAGCCTGGTATATTTACCTAAAACCCCGGGTTAACCTGCCTTCATCAAGTAAGACACTCCTATCCAGGTCATCCTGGCACGGCCCTCCGAATGTTTGATAGTTACTCTCCTTGAGACCCTGCACTTGTCAAAGTTAAAACGGTGATTGGTTAGTTGGAGGTCCATCTTAAAAGGCTTTGTTAAATGGTTCAACTCAGTGGCATGGCAGCCCACAAAAAGCCTCGAATTTGGGCCTGGCAGCCCCCAAAAAGCCTCGACTACACGGTTTCATTTGAGTTTTGGCTGAGTTTTGTGTTAAACCGATTTTTTTGGCTTAATCAGTCATCTTCTTAGCCCGATATTCCTTGAACCGGCTTGGTTTGCAACTACACGTTGACAGACCTTCATTTTAAATCGGAGTTTCTTAACCCAGCTTGGCGTTGACTTCCTGTCAACAGCCCGGATCATCTGGCGTGAATCATCACCCGGTATGACTTAATCTACGACATCAGAAAATGATGGAGATACAAATAATTCAGATTTGGGTTTTTTCACCCTTATCGCAATTCAAGTTGGCCAGCCAACTAACCATGGATCTTATATTACCGGTATGTATAATTTCATATTTTTATGATTTGATTATCAATCCGGCCTATTTTGGGCATTATGACCCGTCCGGCGGTAAACCGCCAGGACCCTGTGTCTTTTTATGAATACAGGAATTGCATATTATGATACATGGAACAAAATTGACATTGATATGGCAGATCCACGCAAAATATCTCTAGCACGATGGCAGCAGATCATCATAAGTTTTTTGCTATCCTATTACACGGCACTCCAAGGCCCAAAATATGGAATTATTCATGGATCGTTCCTGATATATCAACCGCCTTGACGGATTAAGCTTCATCACCGGGTTCACGTGAGGTAGATGGGTCATCTGGCGTCGGTTCAGCCTCCTCCTCATCCACTGGCTGGAAGTCATTGGTGGTCCAGTCAATCCGGGTCAAGGCCTGAAAGACAGCTTCTTCACTTATATGCTCAGTCGGATCAACGTCAGGGGCGTAAGTGTGCTTATGGATTGGAGGAATGAGGTTCTGCACTTCAGGAATCACAGCTTCAACCCGTTTGTTGTTTGCATCATAGAACGATCGGTGAACCGTCAGGTTCGCCTCTTCTGCTAGTTGACTCGCCAAAGGACGCATCTCCCTTGTTATCCGTTTGAGGGCGTCATTGTCAAATTCTTCGCCATTTTCTTGTGCACTGGGGAAGCCTTTGGATATATCAGCCGGATCAAGATCAGCTATCCATGCCTTGGCTCGAGTCAGCGCTAGCAAAGCGCCTGCCTGAGCAGCGGATCACTTCAGCTCTTCTATTTGCGCTGGCGTCATTGAGAGACGATCCAGCGTATCTTTGATAAGTGGTGGTGCCGCATTATCATATGAAGTTGCGCATATAACCCGTTGAGCGCCGGTATACAGCTGTTCAATCAGTGTATATGCCGCTTTAAGCTTCTTCCGCATGTCAGAACCTAGGTGAGCAATGTGACTCCCTATATCGGTTCAGGAAATACATGTTAAAACAATGAAATTTCAAAGGGATACAACTTTTGGCAACCACTACTTACAAAATATGGCAGAGGTCATGGCATTGATTTGGCGCTTCAGTCCAGACAATTCTTCTGCCACCGGTTCAAGAGCCGCTTCAGTAGTCTCCGCCCGCTTCACCAGTCCGGCCTTCTCGGTGTCCCAGTTGGCCCGTTCAGACTTAAACCATTCTTTAATCTGCTCCATGGTGGTCAAGGCGGTTTTCAGCTCCTCCTTGGCCTTGGTGGATTCTGTTTGTTGGGTTTCAATATTTGCTCGAAGATCAGCAATTTGCGAGATTTGTTGATTTATTTCACTCTGCAACTGTAAGAGAGCATATTAATATCTTTTCAAAGTCCCAAGCATATAACCAGTTATACACTCGGCACTTGGGGGCTAATGCGGATCATTTTTTATGCGGGTATTTGAAGTCCCAAGGATTAATACAAGTTTTAATCTTGGCACTTGGGGGCTAATGTGTGTTTGATCAGACATAAAGAAAATTTCACAAGTTACCGCATGAAGTATATGAAGTCCCGTTTTGACTTTTTCAAGACAAACCGGCCCTTGGGGGCTACAATGCACTGAAGGTACAGAACAAGAAGCAATAATGTTTACCTCATAGCGCTCCTTCATCAGATTTACTAAACCGGCTTCAAAGTCGCGGCTTGTATACAACCGGTTCAGAAAGCCGGAATGAAGATCTTGAGCAGTGAGATCGGTATAAGCAGACAAATCGGTCTTCCCTTTCCCCTTGTTCATGGCAGCAAATTCATCCTTAGCAGTGTGCTTTGACAGAACAACCGGATTACCAGGAGCGTTATATGCAGTGCCTGTAACAACAACGTCATCATCCTTGGTCAGGCTGGAAGAATCAATATTCTGAACATGACTTGGTACTTCCGTGGAAGGGCTTGGTGGTTTGATAATTGGACTTGGCGGATCAGCAATTGAGTCCCGTTGTTCCATTGCTTGGCTTGGCGGAGCAGGAGGATGTGAAGTGCCAGCTTCTGCAGTCGGTTCAACTTCTGGCGGATTAGCATTACCATCTTGATTCGGCCCAGCAGAGCTGTCCATGGCAACTTCTGGGTGTTCGTCCTGATGATCGGGCGTCTTTTCCGGATCAACTTCAACAGTAGGGTCGCTGGTCTTGGCCTTCTTGCTTAATCGAGCTTTGGCGCTATAACATCAAAGGTTAGAGTATGGTAAACCGACAAATAAAGTTATAAATTAGGTAACACTTACCCAGCGATAACTTTGAGAGGAGGCAATTGGGTGGTTGACGAACCGCTAGACGAGCTGGAAGAAGCCTAGTAATTCGGGTCAGACGGATTGGGAGGGCATCGGAAGAAACCTTCTAAAGGATATTGTTTTTTAGGAGAACAAATCACCTCTGGACGGCGTTTCCGGGAGGGTGTATCAGCTAAACCGTACGAAGTGATTTGTTGACCACTATGCTGGGTTGTGCGACGTTCTTCCGCTTGCCGTTTCTTCAAAGAAAATTTTGGATCCAAATGAGCAAGGGGGTGAGATTGTTTTACTTTCCGGACTGTACAGCGAACTCTTTGAACCGACATAGGATCTGAGTCGGAAGAAAGAAGAATTACCTCAACATGATCTGCATGGCTGGCCTCAGCGTCATCCTGAAGAGGGTCATTGTCGATAAGATATACGAAAAAGGAGCCAAGTGAGTCAAGTTCTACCTCAGCATCTGATTCATCCTCCTCCGGCGAATCAGAAGATTCAGCGGTTTTCTTCTTTCCAGGCTTCTTGGTGGCCTTGGTTTTTACACGAGGAGCACGGGCCGGTTTAGTCCGTTTCTAGAAAGAGCTGTTGGCCTGAGATTAAGGCAGAGAAAGGTTAGTAGATAGTCAATACGGAAGTAAATCAGTGAAGTATGTACATGAACTTACCGGCGGCGGTTTATTGGAGACGTAAAACGGAGCCAAACCGGTTTGGCTACATGCAGAGACCGGTTCGTCAAGCATCTTCTTTACACATTCGGTGATTTCAAGGTCGGTCAATACTACTTCATGGTATCGTTGAGGGTCTTTTACATGGCCGGTATACTCATGCATCAATCCGGGGCGGTGGCTCAAAGGCAGAATGCCCCAAGTAACCCAGCAGCGGACAAGATCAATGCCAGTTAAACTGTTGGCCATCAGAGCCCAGAGCTTGGCAAGTTAAGGAGCAAAATTCTTCCGTTCGGCGGCGGTTAAACGCGGAGGCATTGGGTGGCCATTGCTAAGCCGATGAGGGCGGTAGCCCAGCAAGGAATTTTCTCCATCAGGAGCAGTGTTCCGGCAGTAAAACCAGGTCTGGTTCCAATCTTTAGGATGGCTATGATGTTTGGCATGAGGGAAATCAACTTCTTTCCTTTTTTCAATTGACACGCCACCAAGCTCTGTGTTGGGGCCATCTGAGAATTCTGTGTGGCAGTTCAGATGAAAGAAATCCCGGAACAACTCCACGGTTGGCTCTTCTTGAAGATAGACTTCGCAGAATACTTGAAAGTTGCATATATTTGACACAGAGTTTGGACCAATATCTTGCGGGTGGAGTTGGAAGCTTGCGAGGACATCCCGGAATTTTTTTGATCCGGGCGGACTGAATCCCCGGTCTAAGTGTTGCATAAAAACAATCACCTCTCCTTCTTGAGGTTCAGGTGGACATTCTGATTCCGGAACTCGCCAGTGGAGAGTCCTCTTTGAGGCTAAGGCACCGGTGGTGACGTAACCATTGATCTGTGTCTCTGTGATCCAGGATGGGACCCAATTGCAAGCAGAAAATTGCTTCGACATTCCGGAAAGAGGAACTGAAAATAAAAGTGCTGGTTTAAGGTATCTAATTCAGTGTTAAACCGGAGAAGAATATTGTGCAAGTTCAGTTGGCGGTTTAAGAGAGGGCTAATGCTATATGGAGGATTGACTGTTAAAGGGTTAAACCGCCTGTAGGCAGAATGGCCAGAATTCGAAATTTCTGCTAAGTACTGACAGAAACAGGTTTCACACAATGGTCAAATTTATTTGGATCTACCACACATCTGTAAAGCAGTTTTTATCTGAGTTCTAAAGGAGTTAAATAGAGCAGGGAAGGCCATGTACTCTACAGAGGTGGAAGAACAAAGAAGGATGAAGAATTGTGCGGAAGAACTCGGGAACCCTAGAAACAGATCTAAAGACGGAGGAGAAAGGAAGTTTACCACTGCAGATCTACTTCGGAAGAAGGATGAAGAAAGTCTGGTCCGTTTCAGGTTGATGCAGCGACCTTTGTTGATGCAGATCTCGAAGGTCGCGGACGGTGGCGGAGCTCCAGAGCTTGGGCGTCGCTAGGAAGAAGAAGGCAAAAGGGGAAAAGAGAGAAGGGCCCTCGGACCTTATTTATAGAGGAGAGAGTAAAACGGCAGGCACGGGAATCAAAGCCTGAAACGGCAGAATAAGTGCGCCTGTCGCCTCGATTTTCGGGATAACCATTAAGTGAAGGGAATATTTTTTAATTATTGTTTACAGAGATGATGTCATGATGGACCGTTGCTGCGTTCAGAGGATGACGTCACGGCGGTTTACAAAGTTTCAGGAGAAGACAATATGGCAGTTTACGAAAGTACAAGAAGATGCCTGCAAGGGATATTTGAAGTATTGAAGATTGACATGAACAAATTCAAATCAATCTGGGGCCTAATGTGGAGGATATAGCTACTGAGTATAAACCGGCTAGGAGGGTCCGGTTCACCCTTGACTATGTTAAAGCCCATGAAGATCCGGAAGATGGCGCTTTACTAAAGGAAGCATAGAAGCCTGAAGCCCAAAGGCGGATTAGGGCCCATAGTGGTAAACCGCCATGACTATGTAAACTTGTAGTATAAGTTAGGAAAGGAGAGACCGAGCCAGACACTTTGTATGAGTCGGCCTCGGGGCTCTATAAACCGGCCGGGCGTCAACCTGTGTATATAAAGGGGCGACCCGGCAGCGTTTTAGGGACAACAAACAACAACTCGAGACTCAGGCAAGCGTATTCCGCTCCCTGGTCATCGAAACCCAATCAATCCCATCACAACTAGACGTAGGCTTTTACCTTCATCGAAGGGGCCGAACTAGTATAACTCTCGTGTCCCTTGTCCGGTTTAACCCCTTCAAGCTAACCCGTTGCGATGGCTCCACGACTAAGTCCTTTCACAAGGACATCTGACGTGATAATTCCACAACAGGTCACGACGCAAAAAGAACCACTCGAATCTGATAAACGGTTTGAAAGTTATGGGCTCCGGAAGGTTTGATTCAAATTTGAACAAATTCAATTTTGAACAGTGCAAACATGTGAGAATTTGGTACTGTCATGAAGGGCTGATTTTTGTGAGTGCAAAGGAACAAGAATCACCTAATTTGGATATGTAGACTAAAAGATATAGCTAGTTGAATTTTGGATGAAAATCTGTGAAAAACAAAAAGACACAGAAATCTCCTGGTTCCTGCGCGGCACTGCAGCTGCGCCCTGTAGAAGTCTGCCACGTGGCAGTTTGTGATTGGCCAAAGGCTCCTGTGCATGTGCGTGCTCACCAGAAGCAAAGGAGGGCGGCGGCAATCTTGGGCGTTGGCGGCGGCGCTCCTCCGGTGGGTCTCCGGCGAAGGCGAGGCGACGGGCGGGTGCGGCGTTGAGTGGCGGAGGCAGTGGTGGTGCTTAACGGTGAAGGGGCGAACTGTGCGGACGACGGCGAGCTCGCGAACTTAGGAGTGCTCCGGCGGCGGCGGACGAGCTTGTCCCTCCCGTGATGCTGCGTTTTAGGCCACCAGAAAGTGTCAGGCGAGAGCGGCGTAGAGAGGGGGTTCGAGAGGTGCAAGAGGTCCGGCTGTACGAGCTCTTACGGCGGCACAACCCTCCGGCAAAGACGGCGGATGGCGGAGCTCCGGTGCGAGAGCCAAATCGCCTGCAGAGGTCGTATGGTCGAGGGAAAGTGGGGGAAGGGCCTCGGTAGGGTTGCGAGTCTGCACTCAGCATCGCCAGTGGGCTATGATGGACTCATCGTTATTTTCTGCTACATTTATGCTATTTGATTGAATAAAGCTAGCCAAGTGCTATGCAGATTGTTTTATTTTATATATTCTGGATCATACGATGTAATAAATGATGCACTTGTTATTCTGGTATTCATCTATACTATGTGTGCTAGCGAGTTCGATCCAGGGACTAGCACGGTAAGCACAGAGACTCAAATCCTTCGAGGTTTGGTCGTTACAGATGGCATCAGAGCAGTGTGTTGACTGTAGGACGTGACCCTAGAAAATGGATTAGAAAAGCCATATGAGTGAAAATTATTTTATCAACTAGTTATACTTCTTGCTGTTTATTAGTTAACCCCCTCAAGTATGTTGACCAGTTAAGTAGGAACTAGTGCTGAGACCACCATTCATGCTTGTTTTATATTGCAACATTATCGTGTTAGTGTATCTGATTATGCCCACCTTTGTGGTATGAAGATACTAGATTGTTTGCTTGAGTGGTAGTTTGTTTGTCAATTTATATCTTGTCGAAATTATTCGATATATAATATTATCATATTGTTTGTTGTTTGTTGTTTGTTGGTTGGTGTTATTCGTTGTTTTGTTTTGTTGCCTTGATCATATTATATGCATATGGGTAGAATGTATTTATATATACATAGCTTTTCGCCCTATTATATCTATAACTCATCTATGCTTGCCTACCAGATGCCGCCGAGGCGTGACACTAGGCGCACTCCTGCAGGAGGAGACAACAATGGCAATGATGTACCGCCATGCATGCAATAGTTGCTTCAGGGACATGCTTAGTTGATCCAATTGCTTACTCAGAACATGGGAAACAACAACAATCCGCCGCCACCGCCACCTGTGGATATGCTTACCAGGTTCTTGAGGTTGAATCCTCAGATGTTCTCCTGTTCCCCTGAACCTATTATGGCTGATGATTGGCTTCGTGCAGTCAATAAGAACCTGGATACGGTTGGATGCACAGATGCATAGAGGGTGAGGTTTGCCTCACATTTGTTGGAGGGTCCTGCCGCAGTTTGGTGGGACAACTTCTTGGTCACTTATCCCATTGCTACTATCACTTGGGTGCAGTTTTAGACAGCTTTCCATGCTGCACATGTGTCTCCTGGTGCTATGAGTCTAAAAAAGAAGGAGTTTCGCAGTTTGCGCTAGGGAGGTCGCACAGTTAATGCTTATGTGGAGAATTTAATAATCTTGCATGTTACGCTCCTAATGATGTTAACACTGATGCAGCTAGGCAGGAGAAATTCTTGGAGGGCCTTAATGATGAGTTGAGCCTTCAGTTGATAGTGGCCACTTTTAATAATTGCCAGGAGCTGATTGATAAGGCTATTGTGCTGGAGGGAAAGCAACAGGCCATAGAGAATCGCAAGAGGAAGTACAACAACAATAACAGGTATAATTCAGGACCAGAGCAGAAGCCACGCACTTCATATCATGGTAGTGGAGGTAATGGGCATAATCATCATGGAGGTAATGGACATAATCATCATGGAGGTAATGATCAAAATCATCATGGAGGGAATGGACACAACCATGATGGCCACCATCATCATAATGGGCACAAGAGTAACAATGGCAATGGCAGAGGTAATGGTAATGGTAATGGCAATGGAGGGAACAATAACCAGAACCACCAGGTTACACGTGCGCCAAGGGATTTGAGTCAGGTGCAGTGCTTCAGGTGTAAGGCTATGGGGCACTATGCCACAGATTGCCCGGGGGCGAAGAACTTAGGATCCAGCAAGCCAAACCCCTTCCAAACGGGTCATGTCAACCATGTTAATGTTGAGGAGGTCTATAATGAACCTGATGTAGTGATTGGTAAGTTCTTGATTAATTCAGTACCTGTGCTTGTTCTTTTTGATACTGGTGCATCGCATTCATTTTTTTCGAGGGTATTTGTTGATAAACATGGATTGCCAACCAAAACCCTTAGTATGCCTATTAGAGTGAGTTCGATATAGGGACTAGCACGGTAAGCACAGAGACTCAAATCCTTCGAGGTTTGGTCGTTACATTCCTATTCCAAAAAGGAGAAGGGGGAGGAGGGGATGAGAGAAGGAAAGGGGGGCCGGCCCCTGATGTCTACTACACAACCTTCTTCTTGTAGACATTGTTGGGCCCGCAAGTGCACAGGTTTGTAGGACAGTAGCAAATTTCCCTCAAGTGGATGACCTAAGGTTTATCAATCCGTGGGAGGCGTAGGATGAAGATGGTCTCTCTCAAGCAACCCTGCAACCAAATAAAAAATAGTCTCTTGTGTCCCCAACACACCCAATACAATGGTAAATTGTATAGGTGCACTAGTTTGGCAAAGAGATGGTGATACAAGTGCAATATGTCTAGCAGATATAGGTTTTTGTAATTTGAAAATATAAAAACAGCAAGGTAACTAATGATAAAAGAGAGCGTAAACGGTATTGCAATGATAGGAAACACGGCCTAAGGTTCATACTTTTACTAGTGCAAGTTCTCCCAACAATAATAACATAATTGGATCATATAACTATCCCTCAACATGCAATAAAGAGTCGCTCCAAAGCCACTAATAGCGGAGAACAAACGAAGAGATTATGGTTGGGTACGAAACCACCTCAAAGTTATTCTTTCGGATCGATCTATTCAAGAGTTCGTACTAGAATAACACCTTAAGACACAAATCAACCAAAACCCTAATGCCACCTAGATACTCCATTGTCACCTAAAGTATCTGTGGGCATGATTATACGATATGCATCACACAATCTCAGATTCATCTATCCAACCAACACAAAGTACTTCAAAGAGTGCCCCAAAGTTTCTACCGGAGAGTCAAGACGAAAATGTGTGCCAACCCCTATGCATAGGTTCATGGGCGGAACCCGCAAGTTGATCACCAAAACATACATCAAGTGGATCACGTGATATCCCATTGGCACCACAGATAAACACGGCATGACATACATCAAGTTTTCTCAAATCCTTAAAGACTCAATCCGATAAGATAACTTCTAGAGGAAAACTCAATTCATCACAAGAGTAGAGGGGGAAAAACATCATAAGATCCAACTATAATAACAAAGCTCGCGATACATCAAGATCGTGCCATAGAGAGAACACGAGAGAGAGAGAGAAAGAGAGAGAGAGAGAGAGAGAGAGAGAGAGAGAGAGAGAGATCAAACACATAGCTACTGGTACATACCCTCAGCCCCGAGGGTGAACTACTCCCTCCTCGTCATGGAGAGTGTCGGGATGATGAATATGGCCACCGGTGAGGGATCCCCCTCCGGTAGGGTGCCGGAATAGGTTCCCGAGGGTTTTTGGTGGCTACAGAGGCTTGCGGCGGCGGAACTCCCGATCTATCTTGTTCTTCGATGGTTTTAGGGTATATGGGAATATATAGGCGAAAGAAGTCTGTCGGGGGACGCTCGAGGGTCCCACGAGAGTGGAGGGCGTGCCCAGGGGGCGTCCCCCTATCTCGTGGCTTCCTCGAAACTTCCCTGGCTTGTCCTCCAAGTCTCCTGGATCACGTTTGTTCCAAAAATCACGCTCCCGAAGGTTTTATTCCATTTGGACTCCGTTTGATATTCCTTTTCTTTGAAACACTGAAATAGGCAGTAAAACAGCAATATGGGCTAGGCCTCCGGTTAATAGGTTAGTCCCAAAAGTAATATAAAAGTGTATAATTAAGCCCATAAATATTCAAAACAGATAATAATATAGCATGAATGCTTCATAACTTATAGATACGTTGGAGATGTATCAGCATCCCCAAGCTTAATTCCTGCTCGTCCTTGAGTAGGTAAATGATAAAAGAAATAATTTATGAAGTGTGAATGCTAGCAGGTGCATAAGTTTGATCACTGATAATTTCAATCACCTTTTCTAGCATGATTATATGTCATAACAGTAGTTCATATCATAAAACTTCTCATGATCAAGTAACAAGCTATTCAAGATGTTAAAGCATAGACCATAAACTTTCTTGAAAACTAGCAATCTTCATTCTCAGTCATCAAACAATTACAATTCATCTTATTTTCAAGAAGGGTCTATGTCAGATCTTTGATCTAGCAAACTCCACATACTCAACTATCATATAGTCTTCTACAACTGCTAACACTCACGCAATACTTATGGTTATGGAGTTTTAATCAGACACTGAGAAAGATAGGGGCTTATAGTATTGCCTCCCAACGTATTCACCTTTGGGTGATGTCAACAATAATAGTTCATGCTAACTTACATCCAATTGGATATATATATCAGGATCTTTCCAACATGAGGTGCTTGCCAAAGGATAAAATGAAAAAGGGAAAGGTGAATATCACCTTGACTCTTGCGTAAAGTAAAAGACATAAAGTAAAAGGTAGGCCCTTCGCAGAGGGAAGCAGAGGTTGTCATGCACTTTTATGGTTGGATGCACAAAATCTTAATGCAAAAGAACGTCACTTTATATTGCCACTTGTATATGGACCTTTATTATGCAGTCTGTCGCTTTTATTGCTTCCATAACAAGATCGTATAAAGCTTATTCTTCACACTAATATATCATACATATTTAGAGAGAATTTTTATTGCTTGCACCGATGACAACTTACTTGAAGGATCTTACTCAATCCATTGGTAGGTATGGTGGACTCTCATGGCAAAACTGGGTTTAAGGATATTTGGAAGCACAAGTAGTATCTCTACTTGGTTCAAGGAATTTGGCTAGCATGAGTGGGAAAGGCAAGCTCAACATGTTTGAATGATCCATGACAATATACTTTAACTGAGATGTGAGGAAACATAGACCATCACGTTGTCTTCCTTGTCCAACATCAACTCTTTAGCATGTCATACTTAATGAGTGCTCACAATTATAAAAGATGTCTAGGATAGTATATTTATATGTGAAATCTCTCTTCCTTCAATATTCTTTCATGAATTGTTCAAATGACCAATACAATGTTTGCTAACCTTCAATAAATTTACAACCTCTACTTCTTAGATGTGAAGTCATTACTCCCCATGGGATAAGTAAATGAAACATATATAATTTCAGATTTATGACATTCAACTCATTCAAACCATTTACTCATATGATATAAGTGAAGCACACGAGTAAATGACAAACTACTCCAAAAAGATATAAGTGAAGATCAATGAGTAGTTAAATAATTATGTAACTATGTGAAGACTCTCTCTCCTTTAAGAATTTCAGATCTTGGTATTTTATTCAAATAACAAACAAAACAAAATAAAATGACATTGCAAGGATAGCACAACTCATGTGAAGAATCAAAAACTTAGGCTTAACCGATACTAACCGATAGTTGTTGAAGAAGAAAGGTGGGATGCCTACCGGGGCATCCCCAAGCTTAGATGCTTGAGACTTCTTGAAATATTATCTTGGGTGCCTTGGGCATCCCCAAGCTTGAACTTCTGTGTCTCCTTAATTCCTCTCATATCATGGTTTCTCTTTTTATCAAAAGCTTCATCCACACCAAACTCAACAAGAACTCGTGAGATAGGTTAGTACAAACCAATGCAAAAACCTTATCATTTTCTACTGTAACAAGTCACTAAAATTATTATTCAAAATTGCATACTAAATGCCTCTGCATATTTAATACTCCTATCCTCAAATAGAATCACTAAACAAGCAAACATATGCAAACAATGCAAACATAACAGCAATCTGCCAAAACAGTATAGTCTGTAAAGAATGCAAGATTCATCATACTTCCCTAACTCCAAAAATTATGAGAAAAATACTAAGCTGTAGAAGATTTATCAGAGCTCAATATGCAAAAAAATTCAACATTATACCATTCTCCGAATTTTCTAGGGAATTTTTGCAACAGCGGTAAACTTTCTGTTTTCAAACAGCAACATGTATACCAGCAAAATAAGCATGGCAAAGGCTATCCTTGACATTTTTATTGAAAATAAAGATGCAAAACATTATTCTAAATAACAGAAAGCAAATACTAACAAAAGAAAATGACGCTCCAAGCAAAACACATATCATGTGGTGAATAAAAATATGGGATAATTGATTTTATGCCCCTAGTTGGGTCACACTCGGAAGGTTTACCCCTAGTTTCCGAAAACACTTGTTCCTGCCCAAACCACTTTGCTCCTCTTATGCTTTTGCCCTTTGACCATTTGACCATCACTTTGAAAACTTCATAAAAAATTCATACTAACTCAGAAAAATTCAAAGAAGATATCAAAATGTTCATAAAAGCATCACCTATATGTGCATGTCATTTGCATTCAAGAAAAAAGTGTTGGCCAGTCCCCATCTCAGTTTTAGCTCATATGATCTTAGCATGAACAGTAAAATCTAAAAAAAATCTAAAAATTCTGAAAACAATCCGTGGCAAACTTTGACCAATGTTTTGAGTGCTTGCCAAGTTTCATAAGGGAATGACATTTGTGGAAGTCGTGGCAAAAAAACAAAAATAAAAGCTCCAAAATTTCATTTTTTTACCATGACTTCCACGAATGTGATTCCCTTATGAAACTTGGCAACCACTCAAAACATTGGTCAAAGTTTGCCACCAATTGTTTTTAGAATTTTTTTAGATTTTACTGTTCATGCTAAGATCATATGAGCTAAAACCGAGATGGGGATTGGCCAACACTTCTTTCATGAATGCAAATGACATGCACATATAGGTGATGCTTTACTGAACATTTTGATATCTTATTTGAATTTTTCTTATTTAGTATGAATTTTTATGAAGTTTTCAAAGTGTTGGTCAAACTGTCAAAGTGTAATGAACTCATAAGGTACTGTAATGAACTCATTCTAAATTCATATTGGTGTAATATCTATTGTATCCCAACTTCTCTACGGTTCATACCCTCCGATACTACTCATTGATTCATCAAAATAAGCAAACAACACATAGAAAACAGAATCTATCAAAAACAGAACAGTCTGTAGTAATCTGTATCAAACGTATACTTACGGAACTCCAAATATCTTACCAAATTAGGAAGTCCTAAGAAATTTGTTTACCAATCCATAGCAAAAAGAATCAGATCAGAATCACGTTTCTGTGAATTAACAAAACTAATTTACTGGGTGCAAAAGTTTCTGATTTTCAGCAGGATCAACACAACTATCACCGTAAGCTATCCTAAAGGTCTTACTTGGCACTTTATTGAAACAAAAGCTATAAAATATGATTACTACAGTAGCATAATCATGTGGACACACAAAAACAGTAATGGTGAATATTGGGTTGTCTCCCAACAAGCGCTTTTCTTTAATGCCTTTCTAGCTAGGCATGATGATGACAATGATGCCCACATAAAAGATAAGAATTGAAACATAACGGGAGCATCATGAAGCATATGACTAGCACATTTAATTCTAACCCACTTCCTACGCATAGGTATTTTGTGAGCAAACAACTTATGGGAACAATAATCAACTAGCATTGGAAGGCAAAACAAGCATAACTTCAAGATTTTAAGCACATAGAGAGGAAATTTGATATTATTGCAATTCCTACAAGAATAAGTTCCTCCCTCATAATAATTTTCAGTAGCATCATGAATGAATTCAACAATATAACCAGCACCTAAACCATTCTTTTCATGATCTACAAGCATAGAAAAATTACTACTCTTCACATAAGCAAATTTCTTCTCATGAATAGTAGTGGGAGCATAATCCAACTAAAAACTAAAATCATGATGACAAGTTTCATGGTTATCATTATTCCTAATAGCATACAAGTCATCACAATAATCATCATAAATAGCAACTTTGTTCTCATAATCAATTGGAACCTCTTCCGAAATAGTGGATTCATCATTAAATAAAGTCATGACCTCTCCAAATCCACTTTCATCAATATAACCATCATAAGTAGGAGGCATGCTATCATCATAACAACTTTGCATATCAAAACTTGGGAGGCTAAACATATCATCTTCATCAAACATAGCATCCCCAAGCTTGTGGCTTTGCATATCATTAGCATCATGGATATTCAAGGAATTCATACTAACAACATTGCAATCATGCTCATCATTCACATATTTCATGCCAAGCATTCTATGTAATTCTTCTTCTAGCACTTGAGTACAATTTTCCTTTTCATCATACTTACAAAAGATATTAAAAAGATGAGGCGTATGAGACAAACTCAACTCCATTTTTTTGTAGTTTTTCTTTTATAAACTAAATTAGTGATAAAACAAGAAACAAAAAGATTCGATTGCAAGATCTAAAGATATACCTTCAAGCACTCACCTCCCCGACAACGGTGCCAGAAAAGAGCTTAGTTGACAGGGTGTGAGTGTCGCTTACCTAGCCTCCCCGGCAACGGCGCCAGAAAAGAGCTTGATGTCTACTACACAACCTTCTTCTTGTAGACGTTATTGGGCCTGCAAGTGCACAGGTTTGTAGGACAGTAGCAAATTTCCCTCAAGTGGATGACCTAAGGTTTATCAATCCGTGGGAGGTGTAGGATGAAGATGGTCTCTCTCAAGCAACCCTGCAACCAAATAACAAAGAGTCTCTTGTGTCCCCAACACACCCAATACAATGGTAAATTGTATAGGTGCACTAGTTCGGCGAAGAGATGGTGATACAAGTGCAATATGGATAGTAGATATAGGTTTTTGTAATTTGAAAATATAAAAACAGCAAGGTAACTAATGATAAAAGTGAGTGTAAACGGTATTGCAATGATAGCAAACAAGGCCTATGGTTCATACCTTCACTAGTGCAAGTTCTCCCAACAATAATAACATAATTGGATCATATAACTATCCCTCAACATGCAACAAAGAGTCACTCCAAAGCCACTAATAGCGGAGAACAAACAAAGAGACTATGGTAGGGTACGAAACCACCTCAAAGTTATTCTTTCGGATCGATCTATTCAAGAGTTCGTACTAGAATAACACCTTAAGATACAAATCAACCAAAACCCTAGTGTCACCTAGATACTCCATTGTCACCTCAAGTATCCGTGGGCATGATTATACGATATGCATCACACAATCTCAGATTCATCTATCCAACCAACACAAAGTACTTCAAAGAGTGCCCCAAAGTTTCTACCGGAGAGTCAACACGAAAACGTGTGCCAACCCCTATGCATAGGTTCATGGGCAGAACTCGCAAGTTGATCACCAAAACATACATCAAGTGGATCACGTGATATCCCATTGTCACCACAGATAAACACGGCAAGACATACATCAAGTGTTCTCAAATCCTTAAAGACTCAATCCGATAAGATAACTTGAAGAGGAAAACTCAATTCATCACAAGAGTGTAGAGGGGGAGAAACATCATAAGATCCAACTATAATAGCAAAGCTCGCGATACGTCAAGATCGTGCCATAGAGAGAACACGAGAGAGAGAGAGAGAGAGAGATCAAACACATAGCTACTGGTACATACCCTCAGGCCCGAGGGTGAACTACTCCCTCCTCGTCACGGAGAGTGCCGGGATGATGAAGATGGACGCCGGTGAGGGATCCCCCCTCCGGAAGGGTGCCGGAACAGGTTCCCGAGAGGTTTTTGGTGGCTACAAAGGCTTGCGGCGGCGGAACTCCTGATCTATCTTGTTCTTTGATGGTTTTAGGGTATATGGGAATATATAGGCGAAAGAAGTCGGTCGGGGGACGCTCGAGGGGGCCACGAGAGTGGAGGGCGCGCCCAGGGGGGTGGGCGCGCCCCCCTATCTCGTGGCTTCCTCAAAACTTCCCTGGCTTGTACTCCAAGTCTCCTGGATCACGTTCGTTCCAAAAATCACGCTCCCGAAGGTTTCATTCCATTTGGACTCCGTTTGATATTCCTTTTCTTTGAAACACTGAAATAGGCAATAAAACAACAATATGGGCTGGGTCTCCGGTTAATAGGTTAGTCCGAGAAGTAATATACAAGTGTATAATTAAGCACATAAACATTTGAAACAGATAATAATATAGCATGAATGCTTCATAAATTATAGATACGTTGGAGACGTATCAGCCCCCCTAGTCCAATTCGGTTGGGGCTAGGGGGGCACCACACCTTGGCCTGCCTCCTCTCTTCCACCACTTGGCCCATGAGGCCCAATAACCCCCCAGGTGAAAGTGCGTTATATTGACTAGAGGGGGGGTGAATAGGCGATTTTTATGAATTCTTCACTGAGGAATTTGCCAGTGAGGAAATTCCTTAGCGAAGAACTGCTAGCAGCGGAATAAGTACTCAGAAGTAAGCATAACAGGATACAGACTTAGTCATCATGATGAAATGAAGACAAGCACAGAGTACAGAAAGCGTAAACACGGGATAACACAAGATGAAGACAAGCGACTGAAGAAATTGAACTAAGGAAATTGAGAAAGTCTTCAGTCGAAGTCTTCAAACATAGATATGAACAATCACTCAACACAGTAATGAGGAAATGAAAGAGTTGAGGAAATAGAACCAGTAAGGTTGGTGAAGACAATGATTTGTTAGACCAGTTCCAACTGATGTCTCAGTTGTACGTCTGGTTGGAGCGGCTGAGTATTTAAACTCGAGGACACGTAGTCCTAGACACCCAGTCGCTGAGCACGCAGCTCAGGACACCAAGTCCTCACCGTATTCTCCTTGAACTAAGATCACACAGATCTCGTCCAATCACTCGTGCTAATTCTTCAGGCGACTTCCAAACCTTCACAGGTTCGGTCACCCGGCGATCCACAATTCCTCTTGGATGCTCTAGACCATGACGCCTAACCGTCTGGAAGAAGCACAGTCTTCAAAGTTAACAAGCATCGGTTCCACGCAGGATCAATCTCTTCAGTGATGCTCAATCACTTTGGGGTTTGTAGGTGTTTGGGTTTTGGGATTTTCCTCACTCGATGATTTTCGCTCAAAGTCCTCGGAGGATGGGTTGCTCTCAAATGACAAGTGTCAGTTTCTTTCGGAGCCGCCAACCAACTAGTGGTTGTAGGGGGCGGCTATTTATAGCCTAGTGAGCAGCCCGACATGATAAGACATAAATGCCCTTCAATGATATGACCGTTAGGTGGATAAGATATTTTGGGACAGCTGGCGCACAGCACAGCAACGGTCGGAAATTTGACTCTCAAATTCCTCAGGGCTATCATGTTCCTCACTGTGTAGGCGATCCGCACTGGCGAATTCCTAACTCCTTAGCCAGAACAAATTCCTCAGCGACCAGAAGAACTTCGTCTCTGTTACTGAAGAAAGTGACTGAACTGTATGAGATTTCCAAAGGCTTCACTCGAAGGGTTTGGTAGGTTTAGGATTTTGAGTTGAGCATCACATGGAAATTTTTCCTTGGTATTTCCTTGACCCCCTTTAACAGTACGGTGTTTCCTATGACTCAAGAAAGAGAAAAATAAAACTATGAAAACGAAGTCTTCAAGCTTCATATTCCTCGCATGAATATCAAGTCTTCACGGATACACCAATTTCTTCACTTTCAAAGTCTTCATGAAAGTCTTCAGAAATACCAAAGTCTTCAGTCGAAGATATACATTTTTAGGGGTCGACTTTCCCTGTAAATATCAAACTCCTCATAGACTTATAGACTTGTGTACACTCACAAACGCATTAGTCCCTTAACCTATAAGTCTTCAATACACCAAAATCACTAAGGGGCACTAGATGCACTTACAATCTCCCCCTTTTTGGTGATTGATGACAATATAGGTTAAGTTTTCAACGGGGATAAACATGTGAAGTGTAAGTACTGATATTGAGGAATTTGATTGCAAGATATAGAAGAACTCCCCCTGAAGATGTGCATAGTGAGGAATTTGCTTTTGAAGCAATGCACACTTGAATAGTTAAATCATGGAGATCTCCCCCTATATTTTGTAATTCATACACGCATTTGACATATGATATGAAGAATTTGAAATGCATGATGAAATATGGTGCCTGATGAAATTCAGCATGCGTGCAGTAACATTAATGAGGAACAAGCATGCAGAATAACATATCGAGAGTATCAAAGCACAGTGCATCAAAAGTATCAGGGCACCATCGGGTTTAAGATTACATCTCGATCCAATAAAGTTTCAGAAGAACGAGAGTTGTAACTTAGCAAAAATAAACGCCCATATAATAGACCCGATTGAAGACTAACTCAAATTTCTCCCCCTTTGTCATCGAATGACCAAAAGGATCAAAACTAAGGACTAACGCCCCTGAAGAATATCAAGTTGATGGAGGAGCGCCAGCATTGTTGGGGTCCGTTGTTGTAGTAGGTCCTGCTACAGTGTCATCCAAGTCTTCATTTTCATCAGTCTCGCGTGATGAAGAATAGGAGCTGGCCACCAAGGAAGGAACTTTGACCTTCTTGAATTTCTTCGGTGGAGGTGCAGACCAGTCAAATTCTTCCTTGAGACCCATATTATTAAGATCTGCAGCGCTGTAGACATGAGAGAGAACAGCTCAGGTACGGTTGAAGGTTTCATAGAGGTATTATTGGTTTTTCTTCACTGCATTGTGTGTTGAGGTCATGTTGTGAAGAATTGAACCAAACTGACGCTTGACCCATTTATGATTGCGATCAACCTTCTGATGAAGACTGAGGAGTAACTCAAGATCAGTCATCACCCTGGGAGCTGTGGCTTGAGGATTTTGCTTGGCGGCAGAGTCATGTGTGGCAGAGTCATCATTGGTGGAGTAGGATGTAGCCTTGCGAAATTGACCATCCAATGGACGAATGCCTTCATCTATCACAGCAGTTGCCTTGCCTTTGTCATCAGCTGAGGAATATGACCGCTTGAGGACTTCAATCGGGGGCAAGTAGCTGCCATGGTTCAAAGTGTCATCTTTGTAATTTAGTGAAGCCCTCGTCTTGATGAATCTCATAATCCATGGTGCATAAGGCTTCAGCTCAAATGGTGACATAGCAATATTTGCCAGAGTCCTCATGAAGAAATCATGGAAGTTGATGGGAACGCCATGAATGATATTGAAAAGCATGTTCTTCATGATGCCAACGAACTCTTCATCATTTGAGTCGTGGCCTTTGATAGGACTCATTGTCTTTGACAGAATGCGATAGACAGTCGGGGGCACATATAGTAATTCCTTGACGAGGAATTTGGTTCGAGGAGCCTGCCCTGGCTTCAAAGGCTTCATCAGCACTTGCATGTAATGATTTGTAAGCTCAGGTTCGTTGTAGATGCAACGAGCACCTTCAAGGGGAGGACTGAGTGGTAGGGCACGAAGAAATTTAGTTGTTGGTGCCTTGTAGTGAGTATTTTCTGACATCCAGTCCAACACCCATGAATTCACATCTTCAGAGTTTCCTGTGATGTGCAACATTGTATAGAATTGAAGAATGAGTTCTTCATTCCAGTCACAGATGTCAGTGCAGAAATTTAACAGTCCAGCATCGTGAAGAACACTAAGGACTGGTTCGAAGCACCGCAGAGACTCCATGTCTACATGAGGAATGTGTTCATGATCGAAGACTTTGTCTTTGTTGAACAGTACTGAGGAATAGAAATTTGCTTGACTTGTTGTCCAGAAACGCTTCTTCCTTATGCGAGCAGAGTCATAAGGGTTATAGTCAGTGAAGAACACATGCTCGCTGAAGAAATCTTCAGCCTTGAACTTTTGCTTCTTTGAGAATGGATCCGTTGGCTTGGGCACTGGAGTGTCAGTGAGTTGCATCACAACCTCTGGAATCGCAATCTCAGGTTCTTCAGGCTGAGGAATTTCTGGTTCCTCTTTAGTAGCAGGCTGCGTGTTCAAGGGTTCAACGACAGCAGCTTCTTCAACACTAGTGGCTGGAATGTCTTCATGCATAGACGAAGTGTGATGAGTGTCTTCAGAGCCCATTTGAACAGTTGGTGCAGGGGACTGAGGTATTTTTTGAAGTGGGGTGAAGAGCGGAGTATTGGGGTGCTGACTTTCCCAAAAGTCATCATTCATCACTGGCGTTGTGCAGCCAATGTCCACGTCTTCATCTTCAATTTCTTCAATGCCAGCCTCTTCAGCTGTGAACTGAGGCATTGGCGAGGAAGCAACAGGTGTTGAAGGGATCGCATCCACTTCAATTTCTTCATCAACCTGCTCTGACGAAGCAGCAGATTGAGGTTCTTCATTAGATCCGCTTGGAATCACATATTCCTCACCAAAAGGAACAAGGTCCTTTGTTGACATGGTGGAAATTGGAACAACATCCATTGGATTTTCAATAGAGGTTGACAGAGGCTTCATCTTCTTTGGAGCTGAAGATTCTGAAGCACTAGATGCTTTCCTTTTCTTCACTGCAGCTCGCTCTGCAGCCTTGGTCTTTCTCACATCTGATGCAGATGGAAGAATAGGAGTTGGTGTAGGCAGGAGCTGAGGAATCTGGTTGAATTTCCTCAGGCGCAAATGATGCAGTTGCCCTGACATTTTCAGTTTCTTCAGGCGCACCACTAGTGGATGCCCTGACAATTTCTTCAGCGGCTGGAATGGAGTCATCAGCCCTGGAACTAGCATTTTCTTCAGCAGCCTGAATGTCATCAGCGGTGCTGGCATGTTCTTCAGTTGGCTGAGCAGATGCTCCAGCTTGAGGAATTTCTTGTTGCGATGGGGCTGCAACATTTGTGAATTTCTCAGTCAGTTTCACAAACCTGACTTTGGCTCCTTGCCAATCAGCATAGTAAGCATTGAAGACATTGCTGGGGGTTTTGATTTTAGCTTGGATCTTGAGGAGTTCATCAGGTGTCATATTGACAACGTTATTCTTCAGGAACTTCTCCTTTCTGAAATGAGTCTTCTTGATCTGCCTGGCCTTCTCAAATTTCCATTTCTCTTCAGTGATGAAATGGGTCAACATGTGACTTTGACCAGGAGTCAACTTGAAATCAGGCATAGGAGTATTTGGATCCTTGTGCCAGAGATCAATGTAATCAAGGATCGCCCTTGGATCCAAAAGCAGTGGCACATTTGTGCCTTTGGCTCTAGCGGCCCTTTCTTGTCGGTCTCTGATGATTTCTGCAAGTTCATCATCATCGGCTTCATTGTCAGATGGCACGTGGAAAGCAACTTGTTTCTTCTTCGGACTAGGCCGAGTACCTCGACCAGCCGTTGCCTTAGTCTTCAACAGAGTGGGGCCTGATGAAGATTTTGGTGCAGCTGAGGAACTTGCTGAGGTACCAGAGGCAATAGAGATGCCTGTTGTCCTTTGGCATGTAGCCAGATGTACAGGTGTTGAGGACTTTGCCGGAGAAGCTGAGGACTTTGGAGGAGGAGCAGTGGTTGGTATTGGCCGTGAGGGCTTTGAAGAATCTGGCCGTGAGGGCTTTGAAGATTTTGGCCGTGAGGGCATTGCTGAGGAACTTGGCCGTGAGGACATAGTTGGTGAAGCACTTGGCCTGTGAGCAGGCTTCTTTGCCATTGATTTTCTTGGCTTGACAGAGGCCTCGGTGGCAGTAGCAACAATAGAGTCTTCATTGAATTTCCTCACTGCTTCTTTAGCTTGTCTCGCCAACTTAGCTTGGCGCTTGGCCCATTCTTCACGAAAATCCTCACCACGCTTGATGCTGGTGGGGTCAGCTCTTTGGCCAGGTGCCAATGCAGCTCTTGGGCATGGAGGATTAAGTGCGAATTTCTTCATATACTTTGGAGTCACATATCTATACTCCCTCCATTCTCTTGCCCATCTCCGTTCAATCTTCTGTATGCGCACCTTGCGCTGAGTTTTGGTTTCTTTTCCATACTTAGCCTCATCAGGTGTGCAATAATCAGCACAGAGGTCCTCAGGGATTTCAAAAGCAGTCATGACCTCTGGCTTCTTTCCTCCTTTCTGCGTCCTCTTGCCATCAGCCATATTCTCCAGATGAGGAATTTGAACAATCGAATTTTCTGAAGAAGTGTGCAACTTTTCTTCGAGGAACACTGCAAATGAGTTAAGTTGATGAGAACCTACTGATTCAGCAGCGGACATGAGTACCTGTGAACAGAGTATAGTTGCGAGGAATTTGGAGAGGTCATATGCGTTCTCAGAAGGTTTTTCAGAAAGAACAAGTTTGAGGAATTTAACTAGATGAGCCTTGAAGAATTTCACTAAGCGTTCTTTGTCTTAGGTTCCAGAGTTGTATAGATCGAAGATCCACACAATTGAGGAATCTTGAAGAAAAACGATGCTTAGAGAAACGAGTCAAGAACAGATGACTAATGAGGTGTTTTGTGTGTGAGGATTTGAAGAATAAAACACCTTTGAAGATTTTGTTGTGAAATTTTGAATCAAAAGGGGTAGTAAATGTAACTTTTAGTTACCTTGTGTGAAGAACACGACAAACTGAGAAGCAGAACAGTGAAGTTCGTCGATGTAGATCTTCCACGCCCTAACTTGGCAGAGGAAGACAGCTACGGCGGCGGCGGAGTGAAGATTTCCGCGGTCGGCGCGAGTACGACGGTGACGAGGTCGAGGCAGTGAAGCTCTTCCTCGCCGGTGACGATGAAGTAGCGGCGGCGCTAGGGTTTGAGGAGCTCGAGCGAGAGAGAGAGCGGTCGAGCGGAGTAAAGGAAGTGAGGAAGGGATGAGGGGGTATTTATAGTCGAAGTGAAAAACTGTTCGCCCAAAGATTTTGGACGAACCTACCCCTGACCCTTCTCCTTCGCTTGACATGTGTCACCCACGTACTGAGGAGTGGAGATCGTGTTAGATCGTGGGTGAATAGATAAGTCTTTCGTGCGATCCGAAACGGATTGAGCGGTAAAGCCAAAATTTTTGGATACGATTGGTTTTAAAGTTCCGTTCACAAATTCTTCAGCTGTCAAAGACACAGTGAAGATTTTGAACGAGTTTCAAATAGAACGCACATGAAGAATTTGTGAATAGATTGGGTTGAGTATAGCATAGAGGGGGAAGGGTCCGATCACATTCACTTAGCAGAAAAATGCAACTTGAAGAAATAGCCATAAGTGAATGCTGTAGAGGACATAAACTCATATATATATATATATATATATATATATATATATATATATATAGTCAATGAAGAAAAACGATGGAAACATTGAAGATTTTGCAAAGTTGAAGAATTTGAAAACTGGAGAATTTCAAAAACTGAGGAATTTCAAAAATGAAGATTTTCAACTATGGTGGTGGCGTGACCCACCGTATAAGAATGATGATTTCAGACACCGCGTACAATTGTCGTAGGGTTCTGAGAATCAAATTCTTCATTAATTTCTTCACACTTAGAGTGTTATTCTTCATTTATTGAAGAAAAATGTTTCTTCATGTGTTGCACATCTAAGTCATCAATTTTGCATAAGTGTCAGGATGTGTGTCCTTTTTCAAAGAACATTCGAAGATTCTAAGATATTTAGCTCACACCGCAACTTGCTAAATCTCTTCTCATCCATGGGCTTTGTGAAAATATTGGCTAGCTGTTCTTCAGTCTTCACGTGCTCGATGGAGATGTCGCCCTTCAACACATGATCACAAAGAAAATGATGACGAATCTGTATGTGCTTTGTCTTCGAGTGCTGAACTGGGTTGTGAGCAATATTGATGGCACTCTCATTGTCACAGAGGAGAGGCACATTCTTCACGTTGATGCCGTAGTCCTTGAGGATTTGTGAGGGAGTCCTGGACTAGGGGGTGTCCGGATAGCCGAACTACCATCATCGGCCGGACTCCAAGACTATGAAGATACAAGATTGAAGACTTCGTCCCGTGTCCGGATGGGACTTTCCTTGGCGTGGAAGGCAAGCTTGGCGATACGGATATGTAGATCTCCTACCATTATAACCGACTCTGTGTAACCCTAGCCCTCTCCGGTGTCTATATAAACCAGATGGCTTTAGTCCGTAGGCAGAACAACAATCATACCATAGGCTAGCTTCTAGGGTTTAGCCTCCTTGATCTCGTGGTAGATCTACTCTTGTAACACACATCATCAATATTAATCAGGCAGGATGTAGGGTTTTACCTCCATCAAGAGGGCCCGAACCTGGGTAAAACATCGTGTCCCTTGTCTCCTGTTACCATCCGCCTAGACGCACAGTCCGGGACCCCCTACCCGAGATCCGCCGGTTTTGACACCGACATTGGTGCTTTCATTGAGAGTTCCTCTGTGTCGTCACCGATAGGCTCGATGGCTTCTTCGATCATCAACAATGACGCAGTCCAGGGTGAGACCTTCCTCCCCGGACAGATCTTCGTATTCGGCGGCTTTGCACTGCGGGCCAATTTGCTTGGCCATCGGGAGCAGATCCAAAGCTACGCCCCTGGCCGTCAGGTCAGATTTGGAAGTTTGAACTTCACCGCTGACATCTGCGGGGACTTGATCTTCGATGGATTCGAGCCACAGCCGAGCACGCCGCACTGTCATGACGGGCATGACTTAGCTCTGCAGCCGGACAGTAACCTGGAGGCCGCTCACGAGTCCGCTTCGATCTTCAATTGCATAGATCTTCCCCTCTCTCCCAAAGAAGAGATGTTCGCTTTATAGCCTTCTCTTCCAAGATAAACCCTAGAAAGGATCCTAATCGTGCTAGCCTTTCATGGACTCTTCTTGGATTTCCCTGCGCAGATCGAGGACGGGTGGCTAGACACCGTCTCGGGGGCTGCAACCTCTACGGTGATAGAGCCGAACACTGATCTCGAACCTCATAAAGCCCGTGACTCCCAGGTGTCGGACTCCTTGCCGGACTCCGAGCCTCCCGCGCCCCTCCAATCGAATCCAATTGGGCGCCAGTCATGGAGTTCACCGCTGCGGACATCTTTCAACACTCACCTTTCGGCGACATCTTGAGTTCGCTAAAGTATCTCTCGTTATCAGGAGAGCCCTGGCCAGACTGCGGTCAGGACGGTTGGGATGCGGACGACGAGGAAATTCAAAGCCCACCCACCACCCACTTAGTAGCCACTGTCGACGATCTAACCGACATGCTAGACTACGACTCCGAAGACATCGACGGTATGGACGACGATGACGGAGACGACCAAGAACCAGCGCCTACCGGGCACTGGAAAGCCACCTCATCATATGACATATACATGGTGGATATCCCAAAGGATGGGAATGGCGAAGGAACAGCGGAGGATGACCCCTCCAAGAAACAGCCCAACCGCCGGCGTCAGCGGCGCCGCTCTAAATCCCGCCACAGCAAGAATGAAGATTCCGGCACCGGAGATAATAACACCCCAGACAGTGCCGAAGACAACCCACTCCAGCAAGATTCAGCACAGGAGGACGGAGATGCCAGCCCTCATGAGAGAGCGGCAGAAGAAGAGGTAGAGGATTACATGCCTCCCTACGGAGACGAGGCAAGCCTCGACGATGATGAATTCGTCGTGCCTGAGGATCCCGTCGAACAAAAGTGTTTTAAATGCAGGCTTATGGCCACGGCAAACAGCCTCAAGAAAAAGCAGCAACAGCTTAGAGCTGATCAAGATCTGCTAGCCGACAGATGGACTGAAGTCCTCGCGGCCGAAGAGCATGAGCTCGAACGCCCCTCCAAAAGCTACCCTAAACGCAAGCTGCTCCCCCGATTAGAGGAGGAGGCGTATGAACCCGCATCTCTAGCAGACAATACGGCTGACCGACCACCCCATGGCCGCGACAGAGAGGCCTCTAGGCCCTTCACAAGATCTGTGCCCCGGCATCGCTCGAAAAGCACAAGGCCACAGGGGAACGCTCCAGACTTGCGAGATATATTGGAGGATAAGGCAAGACAAGCAAGATCGATCTATGGATCGCGTGGGCGCCCCATGATACGTGACGACAACCGTCGCGCCGGACACAGTAAGTCCGGCCGGGCCGAACAAAATAGACAAAGCTCTTTTGAGCTCCGTCGTGATATCGCCCAGTACAGAGGCGCCGCACACCCACTATGCTTCACAGATGAAGTAATGGATCATCAAATCCCTGAAGGGTTTAAACCCGTGAATATTGAATCTTACGATGGCACAATAGGCCCCGCGGTTTGGATCGAAGACTATCTCCTTCACATCCACATGGCCCGCGGTGACGATCTTCATGCCATCAAATATCTCCCACTCAAGCTTAAAGGACCAGCCCGGCATTGGCTTAACAGCTTGCCAGCAGAGTCAATTGGGAGTTGGGAAGACCTAGAAGCCGCATTCCTCGATAACTTCCAAGGCACGTATGTGCGACCACCAGACGCTGACGACCTAAGCCATATAATTCAGCAGCCAGATGAATCGGCCAGACAATTCTGGACACTGTTCTTAACCAAGAAAAACCAAATTGTCGATTGTCCGGATGCGGAGGCCCTCGCGGCCTTCAAACATAACATCCACGACGAGTGGCTTGCCCGGCACCTGGGACAGGAAAAGCCGAAATCCATGGCCACCCTCACATCACTCATGACCCGCTTCTGCACGTGTGAGGACAGCTGGCTAGCACGCAGCAACAACCTCAGCAAAAATTCTGGCAGTCCGGATATGAAGCACCGTAATGGCAGGTCGCATCGCAACAAAAACAGACGCCGCATTAACGGCGATAATAGTGAAGATACGGCAGTCAATGCCGGATTCAGAGGCTCTAAACCCGGTCAGCGGAAAAAGCCATTCAAAAGAACTACTCCGGGTCCGTCCAATTTGGACCGAATACTCGACCGCTCGTGCCAGATACACGACACCCCCGAAAAGCCAGCCAACCACACCAATAGGGACTGTTGGGTATTCAAGCAGGCAGTTGATTGCCGAAAACAATGACAAGGGGCTGCATAGCGATGACGAGGAAGAGACCCGACCGCTGAACAATAGAGGACAGAAGGGTTTCCCCCCACAGGTGCGGACGGTGAACATGATATACGCAACGCACATACCCAAAAGGGATACAGTGTGCAAAATGGGCATAGACCCCTCAAGGATTAAACCTACCAAGACGACCTTTAAAGGCGTCATACCAGGTGTAGAAGCCAATTGTACAGGCTCAGTTACACTGGAAGTGGTCTTCGGATCCCCGGATAACTTCTGAAGCGAGGTGTTAATCTTCGACATAGTTCCGTTCCGCAGCGGCTATCATGCTCTGCTCGGACGTACCGCGTTCGCAAAGTTCAACGCGGTGCCGCACTACGCATACCTCAAGCTCAAGATGCCAGGCCCTCGAGGAGTCATCACGGTCAACGGAAACACTAAACGCTCTCTCTGAACAGAGGAACATACAGCGGCTCTCGCGGCAGAAGTACAGTGCGGCCTCTTAAGGAAATTCTCGAGTCCGGCCGTTAAGAGACTGGACACGGCTAAACGCGCCCGGAGTAACCTACAACAAGACCACCTGGCACGTTCCGAGCATGCGTAGCAGTGCGGCCCCAACCCCAGCCCCTGCAAAACGTCAAGACAGGTCCTTCGCGTACACCATTACGCTCTAAAGATACCATGGGCACGGGGAGAGGGGCACGACCACGATAGGCCCAGAATGCGGCTCAATCACACCAGGGGCTCTCAAGTGTGTCATTCTTTTTTTTTATTTTTCCTTTTTATTTTTACCCACAGGACTCCGTTCGTCAGAGGCCCTGTCCGGCAGCAGACCTGCCGAACTCATGATGCAACAACCAGGGAAGGAGAAAGGCTACAACGAATACCCAGGTGGTCTCCATTACGAGCATTAAATCTGTTTTATGCACCATTCCGCAACCTACCCCTGGAGGGGGACATGTTTAATAGTCCCATCCCTTGCTTATCGCACCTTTTGTATCGTTCTGCATTTACAGCAGTTTTTCTTGAATAAGTAATGCAGCATCTTTTTGCTTCCAATTGCATTTCTTTCTTATACATATGTTCATTTATGACATGTTGCATCCGTACATTTTGGTACGGCTAAATACACAAGGGGCTTATGTTTCCCGCATCATGGTGTGATAAGTACGAACACTTTCACAAGTGCGGCACCCCGAACTTATAGCATTATATGCATCGTCTCCGAATCATGTCTTGGGTCAATAGTTGGGTTTGCCCGGCTCCCATGTTTTGGTACCTTACGTTGCGTTGTATCGGCTAAGGTAGCACTGGGAGAACCACTGCGATTGCGCCCCAGTTGAGCTGGGCGAGCGCCTCAGTGGAGAAAGCTAAAACTGACCGTCATGATGAGGCGAGAGTCGGTCGCTATTCGAGAGGTTTTTTGCGAGTCCCTAAAGACTTATGCCGCTTAGAGCGAGGAGCCGGCTTTGTCCGGCCCAGGCGTGGATAGCGCCCCAAATTCGGCCTTCCGAAGACTAGGGGCTTCGCCGAAATTTAAAATTATAGAATTCTATGGCTAAGTGAGAGTGTTCAAGCATTATAAGTCCGGTTGCCTTGTTCGTTGTGTTGAGCGCCTCCCTAGATGGACCCAAAAATGGGAACAAGAGTGCTCAAGTTTATCCCGAACACCCCAGCACTCGTGGCATGGGGGCTGAAGCCGACGACTTGCCATCTCTCAGATTTGATAAACAGCCGCACAGAAGGTAAAATTTTAAATTAACAAGCGTTGCTTAGTGCATATGAACTAAGTTTTCAGCGCACAGGATAACAAAATGCGAGTCTACTCAAATATTACATCTTTGGAGCACTCACCCGCAATAATGCGGGCACCCTTCAGGACACTCTTATAATACATCTCGGGTGTGTGATGCTCCTTGCCCTGCGGTGGCGCGTCCGTCACAAGCTTCTGAGCATCCATCTTGCCCCAGTGCACCTTTGCGCGGGCAAGGGCCCGACGGGCACCTTCAATACAGGCGGAGTGCTTGATGACTTCAACCCATGGACACGCATCCACCAGCCGCCGCACCAGGCCAAAGTAGCTCCCAGGCATGGCCTGCTTCAGCCACAGCCGAACTATGAGGCCCTTCATGGCCTGTTCGGCCACCTTGTGGAGCTCGACCAGCTGCTTCAGCTGGTCGCTAAGGGGCACCGGATGTCCGGCCTCAGCATACTAAGACCAGAAGACCTTCTCCGTCGAGCTCCCCTCCTCGGCCCGGTAGAACGCGGCAGCATCGGACACGCTGCGAGGAAGATCTGCGAACGCTCCTGGAGAGCTCCGAATTCGGGTAAGTAACAGGTAATTAACACTCACATGCTTACTTTGCATGAAAATGCCTTACCCGCTGCTATTTTCTTCAACGCCTTGATTTCTTGGAGGGCCTTGTAGGCTTCGGCCTTAACAGGTAATTAACACTCACATGGAATTCACCGCTGTGGACATCTTTCAGCACTCACCCTTCGGCGATATCTTAAATTCGCTGAAGCATCTCTCGCTATCCGGAGAGCCCTGGCCGAACTACGGCCAGGATGGTTGGGACGCGGACGATGAAGAAATTCAGAGCCCACCCACCACCCACTTCGTAGCCACCGTCAACGATCTAACCGACGTACTCGACTACGACTTCGAAGACATCGACGGTATGGACGACAATGCCGGAGACTATCCAGAACCGGTGCCTACAGGAAACTGCAAGACCACCTCGTCATACGACATATACATGGTGGACACCCCAAAAGATGGGGACGGCGAAGAAGCAACGGAGGCCGATTCCTTAAAGAAACAGCCCAAGCGCCGACGTTAGCAGCGCCGCTCTAAATCTCGCCACAGCAAGAATGGAGATTCCGGCATAGGAGATAATAACACCCCAAAAAGTGCCGAAGACAACCCCCTCCAGCACGATCCAGCGCAGGAGGAGGCAGAAGCAAGCCCTCATGAGAGGGCGTCAGACGAAGAGGTCGAGGATGATAATTACTTACCTCCCTCCGGAGATGAGGCAAGCCTCGACGACAATGAATTCGTCGTGCCGGAGGATCCCGTCGAACAAGAGCATTTCAGACGCAGGCTAATGGCCACGGCAAACAGCCTAAAGAAAAAGCAGCAACAGCTTCAAGCTGATCAAGACCTACTGGCCGACAGATGGACCGAGGTCCTCGCGGCCGAAGAGTATGAACTCGAACGCCCCTCCAAAAGTTACCCAAAACGCAAGTTGCTCTCCCGACTAGAGGAGGAAGCATACAAACCTGCATCACCAGCGCACAATACGGCAGACCGACCACCTCGTGGCCGTGACAGAGAGGCGTGCAAGCCATCCACCAAAACCGTACCCCGGCATCGCTCAAAAAGCATGAAGCCACGGGGGAACGTGTCGGACTTGCGGGATATATTGGAGGACAAGGCAGGACAATCCAGATCTATCTATGGATCACGTGGGTGCCCCAAGACCCACGACGAATACCGTCGCGCTGGATACAACTACTCCGGCCGGGCCGAACACAGCAGACAACGCTCTCTCGAGCTACGTCGCGTATTGCTCAATACAGAGGCGCCGCACACCCACTATGCTTCACTGACGAAGTAATGGATCATCAAATCCCTGAAGGGTTTAAACCCGTTAATATCGAATCCTACGATGGCACAACAGACCCCGCGGTTTGGATTGAGGATTATCTCCTCCATATACATATGGCCCGCGGCGACGATCTTCACGCCATTAAATATCTCCTGCTCAAGCTTAAAGGACCAGCTCGGCATTGGCTTAACAGCCTGCCCGCAGAGTCAATTAGATTCTGGGAAGACCTGGAAGCCGCATTCCTCGATAACTTCGAGGGCACGTATGTGTGACCACCGGACGCAGATGACCTAAGCCACATAATCCAGCAGCCAGACGAATCGGCCAGGCAATTCTGGACACGGTTCTTAACAAAGAAAAATTAAATCGTCGACTGTCCGGATGCAGAGGCCCTCGCTGCCTTCAAACATAACATCCGCGACGAGTGGCTGGCCCGGCACCTAGGACAGGAGAAGCCGAAATCCATGGCAGCCCTCACATCACTCATGACCCGCTTCTGTGCGGGAGAGGATAGCTGGCTAGCTCGCAGCAACAACCTCAGCAAAAACGCTGGCAGTCCAGATACCAAGGACCGCAATGGCAGGTCACGTCCAAACAAAAACAAACGCCGCATTAACGGCGACAGCAATGAGGATACGGCAGTCAACGCCGGATTCCGAGGCTCCAAGCCCGGTCAACGGAAGAAGCCATTCAAAAGAACCACTCCGGGCCCGTCCAATTTGGACCGAATACTCGACCGCTCCTATCAAATACATGGAACCCCCGAAAAGCTAGCTAACCACACCAGCAGAGATTGTTGGGTATTCAAGCAGGCAGGCAAATTAATCGCCAAAAACAATGACAAGGGGCTACACAGCGATGACGAGGAAGAGACCCGGCCGCCGAACCACAGAGGACAAAAGGGATTCCCCCCTCAAGTTCGGATGGTAAACATGATATACGCAACGCATATTCCCAAGAGGGAGCGGAAGCGTGCACTAAGGGACGTATACGCGATGGAGCCAGTCGCCCCGAAGTTCAACCCATGGTCCTCTTGCCCGATCACTTTCGATCGAAGAGACCATTCGACCAGTATCCGCCATGGCGGATTCGCCGCATTGGTTTTAGACCCAATCGTCGATGGATTTCACCTCACGAGAGTCCTGATGGACGGCGGCAGTAGCCTGAACCTGCTTTATCAGGATACAGTGCGCAAGATGGGCATAGACCCTTCAAGGATTAAACCTACAAAGACAACCTTCAAAGGCGTCATACCAGGTGTCGAGGCCAGTTGTACAGGCTCAGTTACACTGGAAGTGGTCTTCGGATCCCCGGATAATTTCCGAAGCGAGGAGTTAATCTTCGACATAGTCCCATTCCGCAGTGGCTATCACGCTCTTCTCGGACGAACCGCGTTTGCAAAATTCAACGCGGTGCTGCATTATGCATACCTTAAGCTCAAGATGCCAGGCCCTCGTGGAGTCATCACGGTCAATGGATACACAGAACGCTCCCTCCGAACAGAGGAACATACAGCGGCTCTCGCGGCAGAAGTATAGAGCAGCCTTTTAAGGCAATTTTCGAGTCCGGCCGTTAAACGACCGGACACGGCCAAACGCGCCCGGAGCAACATCGACCAAGACCACCTGGCACGTTCCGAGAACGCGTAGCAATGCGGCCTCAACCCCAGCCCTCGCACAATTGTAAGACAAACTCTCCGCGTACATAATTACTCCTTGGAGATACCATGGGCATAGGGGGCGAGGCACAACCACAACAGACCCAGAGTGCGGTTTGACCACACCAGGGGCTCCCAAGTGTGTCGCTCTTTTTATCTTTTATTTCTCTCTTTTTTATACAGAACTCTGTCCGGCGGCGAACCTGCCGAACTCATGATGCAACAGCCAGGGAGGGACAAAGGCTGCGACGAACAATCAGGTGGTCTCCATTACGAGCATTAAATTTGTTAAATACACCATTCCGCGGCCTACCCCTGGAGGGAGACGCCTTTATTTCGTCCAATCCCTTGCTTTCCGCACTATTTGTATCATATAGCAGATCTTCTCGAATAAAATGCAGCACTTTTTGCCCATAATTGCATTACCTTATATATATATATATATATGTTCATTTACGACATGTTGCATCCGTACATTTTGGTACGGCCAAATACACCAGGGGCTTATGTTCCCCACATTATGGTGTGATGAAGTCCAAACACTTTCACAAGTGCAGCACCCCGAACTTATAGCATTGTATGAATCGGCTCCGAATCATGTCTTGGGTCAATAGTTGGGTTTGCCCGGCTCCCATGTTTGGCACCTTACGTTCCGTTCTATCGGCTAAGGTAGCACTGGGAGAACCACTGCGATTGCGCCCCGGTTGAGTCGGGTTAACGCCTCAGTGGAGAAAGCTAAAACTGACTGACATGATAAGGCGAGAGACTGGTCGCTGTTCGAGAGGTCTTTTCGGGTCCTTAAAGACCTACGCCGCTTCGAGCGAAGTACCGGATAATGCCCGACGAAGGCGTGGATAGCGCCCCGAATTCGGTCTTCTGAATAATAGGGGCTTCGCCGAAATATAAAATTATAGAATTCTATGGCTAAGTGAGAGTGTTCAACCACTATAAGTCCGGTTGCCTTGTTCGTTGTGTTGAGCGCCTCCCTAGATGGACCCAAAAATGGGAACAAGAGTGCTTAAGCACCCCAGCACTCGTGGCATGGGGGCTGAAGCCGACGACTTGCCATCTCTCAGATTTAATAAACGGCCGCACAGAAGGTAATATTTTAAATTAACAAGCGTTGCTTAGCGCATATGAACAAAGTTTTCAGAGCATAGGATAACACATTGTGAATTTACTCAATAATTACATCCCTGGGGCACTCATCCGCAATCTTGCTGGCACCCTTCAGGACAGTCTTATAGTACATCTCGGGCATACGATATTCCTTGCCCGCTGGTGGCGCGTCAGTGATTAGCTTCTCCGCATCCAGCTTGCCCCAATGCACCTTTGCGCGGGCAAGGGCCCGATGAGCACCTTCAATACAGGTGGAGCGCTTGATAATCTCCACCCAGGGGCACGCATCCACCAACCATCGCACGAGGCCGAAATAGCTCCCAGGCATGGCCTCTCCAGGCCACAGCCGGACTATGAGGCCCTTCATGGCCTGCTCGGCCATCTTGTGGAGCTCGACCAGCTGCTTCAGCTGGTCGCTAGGGGGCACCGGATGGCCGGCCTCAGCATACTGAGACCAGAAGACCTTCTCCGTTGAGCTCCCCTCCTCGGCTCGGTAGAACGCGGCGGCATCGGACACGCTGCGAGGAAGATCTGCAAACGCCCCTGGAGAGCTCCGAATTTGGGTAAGTAACACGTAATTTACATTCACATGCTTGCTTTGCATGAAAAATGCCTTACCCGTCGCTATCTTCCTCACCAACTCAATCTCCGGAAGGGACTTATGGGCATCAGCCTTGGCAGTTTTGGCACTTTCGAGAGCCGAGGCAAGCTCGGACTCTCGAGTCTTTGAGTCACGCTCCAAACTCTCATGCTTTTCCATGAGAGCCTGGAGATCTTGCCGAACCACCGCCACCCGCGCCTCCTGCTTTTCTCGCTCTGCCCGTTCCACGGCCGCATTGCGTTCGGCCACGGACACGGCCTCCTTCAGGGTCGCCACCTCGTTCGTGGCCCCTGCAGTATCCATGTTATCCTTGTTATTTTTGTTGCAACCTAAATCCTTTTCTGTAAGGTACAAGTTCAAAGTGGTGTTACTCACCTTCTTTGTCCTGGAGCTACTTCTTGGCGCGGCTGAGCTCTTGCTCGGACCGCTCGAGCTCCTGCTTCAAAGCACCGACCTCCGCAGTCAGTGCGGCAGAGGTCAGCAGCGCAGCCTGCAACCCATATTGACATAATTTTTTAGCAACCCTGCGTATATCTTCTTTTTTTCAGATCCTCAGTCCGGCTTTTCTTTCCGAACACCGAACCGAGCATCAGGGGCTACTGTCTATGCGGTATTACATTGCATATTTTTAACTTCTTACCTCAAAGCCTGATAGAAGGCTACTGCAGGCTTCCGTCAGCCCGCTCTTGGCAAGCTGTACATTCTGAATCACCGCACTCATAATAGTGCGGTGTTCTTCCTCGATGGAAGCGCTCTGCAGTGCCTCCAACAAATTGTCCGGCGCCTCTGGTTGGACGGAAGCTGCCGGCGTCACGGTCTTGCCCTTCGTGCGAAGGGGCCACCGGCCGGACTCCGGAACCACTGCGGGTTCTGATGTGGAGTCCGGCGCAAAGTCCGGGAGGCTGCCTTGTGGCGCCTCCGGAGCCTCCCCCTGATGGGTCCCTTCTTGGGATCCCACCTCGGCGTCCTCGGTGTCGGGAGGGGTGGAGGCGGTCGGGATGGAGTCTACATCTGACGGAGCCAACGACCCGCTCGATGAAGCGGGGAGATCATCATTGGTCGGACTGCAGGCAGCATGCGGCATCAGAATGACACTATGTGATGCAGAAAAAGAAATTATAAATCATTCAGGAATTCGGATACTTACGATCTCGCCGGAGGCCTGGCCCTTGAAGGCCATTCTTCCTCGCCAACGTTGATGTTGGCGGAGCTTTCCGGGGGAATAGTCCTTCCCCTCTTGGACCCTTCGGCCTCCCCTGTTGGGGAAGCCTTCCTCTTCCTCTCTCCCTCCTCTGGGAGAGAGTCCTCTTTCTCCTCCTCGTTTTCGGGGGAGGAGTCTGCCCCCGAGTCGTCGGACACCTGAAAACAGGAACTCTTTCGAGCACCCGTGGCCTCCTTCTTGGCCTTCTTCTCCGGCACCACGTGCGGTGCCGGAACCAGCAGCCTCGTTAGATGGGCGTCTACTGGGTTTTCTGGCATAGGAGCCGGGCAGATAATCTGCTCCGCCTTCCTCATCCAGTCCTGTCAAAGGAAAAGGGGAAATTAAAACCCGCATAGAGTCAAACTATGAAAAGCAAGTGTCCCGTAAAGGGGTAGAATCACTTACCTCGTCGGCTTGGTGCTGCGAGCGAAATCCACGATCTTCAGTCGCGGATGCGGGGGCTTCGGCGCCCTTGAACAGCACCCTCCAGGCGCCTTCGTACGTCGTGTCGAAGAGCCCGCTCAGTGCCTGGTGCTGTTCCGGATTGAACTCCCACAAATTGAATGCCCGCTCTTGGCATGGGAGAATCCGGCGGACGAGCATGACTTGGACCACGTTAACCAGCCTGAGCTTCTTCACCAGCTTCTGGATATAGGCTTGGAGTCCCGTCAGCTCCTCCGAACTACCCCACAGCAAGCCCTTCTCTTTCCAGGAGGTAAGCTGCATGGGGATACCAGATCTGAACTCGGGGCCGCCGCCCACGCAGGGTCGCGCGGCTCGGTGATATAGAACCACCCCGATTGCCACCCCTTGACGGATTCCACGAAGGCCCCTTCGAACAAAAGGACGTTGGGCATCTTGCCCAACATGGCGCCTCCGCACTCCGCTTGAGTGCCCTTCACTACCTTTGGCTTGACATTGAAGGTCTTGAGCCACAAGACGAAGTGGGGCCGGATGCAGAGGAAGGCCTCGCACACGACGATAAACGCCGAGATGTTGAGGATGAAGTTCGGTGCCAGATCATGGAAATCCAGGCCGTAGTAGAACATGAGCCCCCGGACAAAGGGGTGAAGTGGAAAGCCCAGTCCGCGGAGGAAGTGGGGAAGAAAAACGACCCTCTCATGGGGCCTGGGGTGGGGATGAGCTGCCCCTCGTCGGGCAGCCGGTGCGCGATGTCGCCGGACAGGTAGCCGGCGCTGCGCAGTCTTTCGATGTGCTCCTCCGTAACGGAGGAGGTCATCCACTTGCCTCCCGCTCCAGACATGACTGGGGAAGGTTGAGACGAGATGTGCGGGCTTGGGCACTGGAGCTCGAGTGCGCGGAGATGGATAAGCAAAGGAGGAAGAAGGCGTAGGTGAAAAGGTGAATCCTTATCCCTTATATGGGCGGGCGAAGTCTACGCGTCCCCCACCGGCCTGGTAAAACTCGCTTATCCCCCAAGCGTCACCATCAATGGCGCGGTTGGGTTACCTATGTCCGTACTGATGAGAATCCCGGATTAAGGGGGAACACGATCTCTGCTTCGACAAGACGTGCCAAGGAAACCGCTTCGCTAAATGCGCTGAGGTGGTAGAGTAAAAAATTATTCAAGTAATGGCTTGGTAGTGGTGTGACGTCATGCCGCAAAAAACATCAGCAGATTGAACTTGTGTATATATTATTCTCTCTACGGTGGAATGTGGAATTTATTTTGCAGAGCCGGACACTATCCTGGTGTTCACAATCTTCTATCATTCGGAGGAGGAGCCCGCCTTCCAATGCCAAGCAATATACGCGCCGGACTTATCGTCATTGAAGCCTAGTTCAGGGGCTACTGAGGGAGTCCTGGATTAGGGGGTGTCCGGATAGCCGGACTACCATCGTCAGCCGAACTATCATCGGCCGGACAATCATCATCGACCGGACTCCAAGACTATGAAGATACAAGATTGAAGACTTCGTCCCGTGTCCGGATGGGACTTTCCTTGGCGTGGAAGGCAAGCTTGGCGATACGGATACGTAGATCTCCTATCATTGTAACCGACTCTATGTAACCCTAGCCCTCTCCGGTGTCTATATAAACCGGATGGCTCTAGTCCGTAGGACACAACAACAACAACCATTACAATCATACCATAGGCTAGCTTCTAGGGTTTAGCCTCCTTGATCTCGTGGTAGATCCACTCTTGTAAACATCCACAATATCAATATCAATCAAGCAAGACATAGGGTTTTACCTCCATCAAGAGGGCCCGAACCTGGGTAAAACATCATGTCCCTTGTCTCCTGTTACCATCCGCCTAGACGCACAGTTCGGGACCCCCTACCCGAGATCCGCCGGTTTTGACACCGACAAGGTCCATATGAAGAATTTGATCTGGGGTTCTTGTTCTTCACAGGTGGTGTCATGAGAACATTCACCTGAAGACTTTATGATTTTCTTCATAGGGGAACCGTTCCTGCAGTTAGTCCCAACATATCTAGCAAATACTTCACCTTTCTGATTTTTGAACAGTTTATAGTTGGAGTCAAATGACTCATCAGAAGAATGAGGAGATTCACATGTCAAGCCAGATAAGTTGGATGGATCAACTGGAGGTCCCTTTGCAGCAACCCATGAGGTTTTGGGGTACTGCTCAGGCTTCCAATATGTTCCATCAGCATTGAGTTTCCTCTCAAAGGCAATACCCTCTTTCCTAGGGTTTCTGTTGAGGATCTGCTTTTTGTGCACATCACAAAGAATCTGATGCCCTTTGAGGCTTTTGTACATGCCTGTCGTGTACAATTCCTTCAGCCCTGCATCATTAGTGATACTAGCAATGTCCCCAGATGAGGGATTAGTGATAGCAGAGGTAGGTGAAGAATTTGTAACAGTTGAAGCATTTGAACATTCAGGTGAAGAATTAGTAGATTCACGTTCAATGCACTTTAAGCATGGAGGAACAAATTCTTCTTGAGTAGCGTTGATTTGTTGAGCAAGTAATGAATCGCGATCCTTCTGAAGATCTTCATAACTCACTCTTAGCTTCTCAAGATCTTGCTTTCTTTGAAGAAGTTCAAGAGAAAGTTTCTCGTGATCAGATAAGAGAGCGTTATGATGACCTTGAAGATCGTCAAACTTGGAATGGAGTCCCTGAAGACTTTCAGCCAAGGCTTTTGACTGATCCATTTCTTCACCCAACATATCATCGCTCTTATTTAGCATGTAATGAACTTTTCCCAAAGCTCTTTGTTGTTTAGTGGCAAGGGAAGCAAGTTTATCATAGCTAGGTCCAAATTCATCGCCAGATTCATCATCACTGGACTCGGATAGGTAACATTCGTTTACCTTAGCACTTTTTGCCATAAGGCAGGGGTTGGACGATGATGATTCTGGTTCGAATGTCATCTCTTTGAGAGATTCCTTGTAATCATCAAGCCAAGGATCATTACAATTTAGATGTCCATCATAGACCTCAGAGAGACGGTCCCAGATTAGCTTCGCGTGATTGAGATGCATGACATTCCTGAATTGATTTCGGGACAGACTTGTGCAGATGACATCCTTCGCTGTGAGGTTGAGGAGAGTGTACTTGCGAATGTCATCAGCTTCAACCATCTTGCATAGATCGGTAAGACCGATCTCCGTGACGGTCCATAGTTTGCTGTCCGTAGCCATGAGTCGCTTCTTCATCATGGCCTTCCACCGAGGATACTCATGACCGTCAAAGATGGGGCAGGAAACGTTCCTCAATCCTGCAGTCGACATAACTAGAACTCCAGGTGGTTAAACCAAAATCACACAGAACAAGGGAGTACCTTGCTCTGATACCAATTGAAAGTGCGTTATATCGACTAGAGGGGAGTGAATAGGCAATTTTTATGAATTCTTCACTGAGGAATTTGTCGGTGAGGAAATTCCTTAGCGAAGAACTACTAGCAGCGGAATAAGTACTCAGAAGTAAGCATAACAGGATACAGACTTAGTCATCATGATGAAATGAAGACAAGCACAGAGTACAGAAAGCGTAAACACAGGATAACACAAGATGAAGACAAGCAGACTGAAGAAATTGAACTTAGGAAATTGAGAAAGTCTTCAGTCAAAGTCTTCAAACACAGATATTAACAATCACTCAACATAGTAATGAGGAAATGAAAGAGTTGAGGAAATAGAACCAGTAAGGTTGGTGAAGACAATGATTTGTTAGACCAGTTCCAAATGTTGTCTCAGTTGTATGTCTGGTTGGAGCGGCTGAGTATTTAAACTCGAGGACACGCAGTCCCGGACACCCAGTCGCTGAGCACGCAGCTCAGGATACCAAGTCCTCACCGTATTCTCCTTGAACTAAGATCACACAGATCTCGTCCAATCACTCGTGGTAAGTCTTCAGGCGACTTCCAAATCTTCACAGACTCGGTCACTCGGTGATCCACAATTCCTCTTGGATGCTCTAGACCATGACGCCTAACCGTCTGAAAGAAGCACAGTCTTCAAAGGTAACAAGCGTCAGATCCACGCAGGATCAATCTCTTCAGTGATGCTCAATCACTTTGGGGTTTGTAGGTGTTTGGGTTTTGGGTTTTTCCTCACTCGATGATTTTCGCTCAAAGTCCTCGGAGGATGGGTTGCTCTCAAATGACAAGTGTCAGTTTCTCTCGAGAAGCCAACCAACTAGTGGTTGTAGGGGGCGGCTATTTATAGCCTAAGGAGCAGCCCGACATGATAAGACATAAATGCTCTTCAATGATATGACCGTTAGGTGGATAAGATATTTTGGGACAGCTGGCGCGCAGCACAGCACCGGTCGGAAATTTGACTCTCAAATTCCTCAGGGCTATCATGTTCCTCACTGTGTAGGCGATCCGCACTGGCGAATTCCTAACTCCTCAGTCAGAACAAATTCCTCAGCGACCAGAAGAACTTCGTCTCTGTTACTGAAGAAAGTGACTGAACTGTATGAGATTTCCAAAGGCTTCACTCGAAGGGTTTGGTAGATTTAGGATTTTGAGTTGAGCATCACATGGAAATTTTTCCTTAGTATTTCCTCGACCCCCTTTAACAGTACGGTATTTCCTATGACTCAAGAAAGAGAAAAATAAAACTATGAAAATGAAGTCTTCAAGCTTCATATTCCTCGCATGAATATCAAGTCTTCACGGATACACAAATTTCTTCACTTTCAAAGTCTTCATGAAAGTCTTCAGAAATACCAAAGTCTTCAGTCGAAGATATACATTTCTAGGGGTCGACTTTCCCTGTAAATATCAAACTCCTGATAGACTTATAGACCTGTGTACACTCACAAACGCATTAGTCCCTTAACCTATAAGTCTTCAATACACCAAAATCACTAATGGGCACTAGATGCACTTACACCAGGGGGTTCTCGTCACCCCCCGGTAGTCCGGAAAATACCTGATACACCTCGGAACTGTTCTGGTGTCTGAATATAGTCGTCCAATATATCAATCTTTATCTCTCGACCATTTCGAGACTCCTCTTCATGTCCGTGATCTCATCCGGGACTCCGAACAACCTTTGATACATCAAATCACATAAACTCATAATACCAATCATCGCGGACCCTACGGGTTTGAGAACTATGTAGACATGACCGAGACACCTCTCCGATCAATAACCAATAGTGGAACCTGGATGCTCATATTGGTTCCTACATATTCTATGAAGATCTTTATCGGTCAAACCGCATAACAACATACGTTGTTCCCTTTGTTATCGGTATGTTACTTGCCCGAGATTCGATCGTCGGTATCATCATACCTAGTTCAATCTCGTTACGGGCAAGTGTGTTTTACTCGTTCCGTAATACTTCATCCCGCAACTAACTCATTAGTCACAATGTTTGCAAGGCTTATAGTGATGAGCATTACCGAGAGGGCCCAGAGATACCTCTCCGAAACACGGAGTGACAAATCCTAATCTCGATCTATGCCAACCCAACAAACACCTTCGAAGACACATGTAGAGCATCTTTATAATCACCCATTTACGCTGTGATGTTTGATAGCACACAAAGTGTTCCTCCGGTATTCGGGAGTTGCATAATCTCATAGTCTGAGGAACATGTATAAGTCATGAAGAAAGTAGTAGCAATGAAACTGTAACGATCATAATGCTAAGCTAACGGATGGGTCTTGTCCATCACATCATTCTCCTAATGATGTGATCTCGTTCATCAAATGACAACACATGTCTATGGTTAGGAAACATAACCATCTTTGATTAACGAGCTAGTCAAGTAGAGGCATACTAGGGACACTATGTTTTGTCTATGTATTCACACATGTACTAAGTTTCCAGTTAATACAATTCTAGCATGAATAATAAACACTTATCATGATATAAGGAAATATAAATAACAACTTTATTATTGCCTCTAGGGCATATTTCCTTCATGTAACAAGAGCAGTAATGAAAGTAACTTAGCAAGGATTAGTATGTGAAAAGCTCGTAGGCATTATATTAGCGATGGATAATTATGTCGGATGACATTCATCATGAAACAGTTATAACCTAGGGCGACACGGAACTAGCTCAAATTCATCAACGTAATGTAGGCATGTATTTCGTATACAGTCATACGTGCTTATTGAAAAGAACTTGCATGATATCTTTTGTCTTACCCTCCCGTGGCAGCGGGGTCCATAAGAAAACTAAGGGATAATAAGGGTTCCTTTTAGTAGAGAACCGAAACAAAGCATTAGCACTTAGTGAATACATGAACTCCTCAAACTACGGTAATCACCGGAAAGGATCCCCATTATTGTCACCTTGGGGTATGCGGATCATAACACGTAATAGGTGCATACAACTTGCAAGATAGGATCAAGAACACATATATATATTCATGAAAACATAATAGGTTCATATTTGAAATCATGGCACTCGGGCCCTAGGTGACAAGCATTAAGCATAACAAAGTCATAGCAAAATCAATCTCAAAACATGGTGGATACTAGGGATCAAGCCCTAACAAAACTAACTCGATTACATGATAAATCTCATCCAACCCATCATCGTCCAACAAGCCTATGACGGAATTACCCACTCCCAGCGGTGAGCATCATGATTTGAATAGATTTGAATAGAACTAATCCAGACTAGAATAACACCTTAAGATTTGAATAGATTTGAATAGAACTATTCAAATCATGAGTTTGGAAAAGTAGATATGATGGAGACGTATCACAGGGCGTGTGGGAGTGTGTCTCTGTCGGATCTCGCGGGATTTCGTTGGTGTTGGTCTTCGGTGGATCTGTTTTTGATCCGGTCTTTGTTTTTCTTTATGGTGTTTACAGGTTTGATCCTTCCGATCTATGAGTTTCTTCATTGGTGATGGTTGCTGCTCCGGTGCGCTAGTCCTATGGGGCCTTAGCACGACGATTTCTCGACTGTCTATTACAACAATGTTTGGCCGGCTTCAGCGAGGGAGGGGCGATGACGACGGCGAGTGCCTTCGGCTCGCTCAAGTGCTTGTAATCATCACTAGGTGGTCCATGAACCTGGTTATAATTTTTATTACCTTCGGTGTTCTTTGTTTTGCCATGATTGAAGATGAATAGATTGGAAGTTTCTTACGCAAAAAGCTACAATCACTCTTGTTCGGTTCATTTCTTAGAAACGAATAACATGACATGAGGACTAGAGTGCAGAGAAGTATTGAAAAATTAATATCAGAGTACATAGCACTAACTAATTAGATATGACTAGTGTGTGGGCCGACCTGAATGTGAACTTATCAGTTTTGTGTCGGTCGACGACACACATCTGTAACGTTAAGATAGTGCAGAAGTCTCATCCAACCAAAATTATGGTGATGAGCCAACTAAACACGACAACACCCTTCCTCTGCACTACACTCAATCGAGCATACACAACTAATTGTGATACATATCCAAACCTTTAGATTCAAGGCCTAAGACCTAACATCCCAGCGGTAGTCGCAAGCGAATTGTCAGCAAGACTTCTGCGGTACATGTGTCTAACATATTTTCCGGTGCCTCCAACTCATACGCGTGTAGCAACAAATATTTGCAGCTTGACACGCAAAGAAACAAAAAAAAAACATCGTATTTGCTTCTTTCTCGGGCTGCATGATGGATGTCGAGCTGAAGCTGATACACCAAAGACACCACCACTGATCGTTTCCTCGCCAACACTCTATCTTTTGAGTGACTAAGTGGGAGCGGTGTTTATTGCCTCACATACACACAAAACGCTTGAGACATGCTTCGATACATTTTAGAACTTATGTTGAACTCCGTAGCACAAGCCCAACCCCTGGTATCTTCTTATATGCTGAGGCTGAGTGATGGAAGGGAGTACAATTATTTCCAGCTGCCTTTGGGAGCAAAAGGGCTTCGTATTTATTGACTCAATTCGTAGTGGTGATATACCGTCGCGTCATGTGGTGCAAGAGCTGGATTAGCCATCTACCTGCAGGTCTTGTTCACGTACGTGCCCTATTAACATCCTTTACTACGACGAACGGTACTGGTGTGGAATATACTAGATACCATGTTTAGATTCCGGAGCATGACTAGCGCTGGAGCAAGCACTTGGTCGCCTACGTTTATCTAACCGCCGGTCGCCCATGTTTTTCTACCTCTTCTTCGTGCAGCAATACATCCTCTTGGACTTTGAGATGGATTAGGTGAAGAACATGAACGTGTTGGACTCATTGCATGAGGTTTATTCAAGAACGGTCATGACTCATGATCCTGAGAAAGAATGTTCTTGTTTTACCCAGCCGATGATGCAATAACAAGAGATTGACAGGGCAAAGCTGATGCGAGTTATCATAAAAAATGTCAAGGGCATTTAGGCTACCATGCTTTGGCGTTGAGTGCACGACAAGCAAAGTAATCGAAAGCAATAACAACTAACCGTCTGTCTACAGGTAGACAGAAGCAAAGAATCGAAAGCAAAGCTTTGCGGATCCAATGGAGTTGCAAACTCCCGTGCAAATTAGCTTGCACGATTTCCCCGCAAATCATCTTAATGACATGACATGGTAAAAGCACGGCCAGGTTCGGCATCCATAAGAATCACTCTTCTTGCAATAGTTGGAAACAGAAGCATTCATGTTCCATGCTTTAACCTGACTGATCTGACGACTCACATACCTCATGTTCCATGCATTTTTTGAAGCCCCAACCGTAGAACAATTGTTCTACGGTAATTTTCATTAATAAAAAGATATATACAAAAAGTGAAAGCTAGAAATCTAAGTGAAAGAAAGAGCTACATTCATCTGATTCCTGTTTTGTTAAACATAGTGGTCCTATAGCTGGTAATTATCTAGGACTGCAGACATCACAGATGTGCAGTGATCCAGTCTTGAAGTATGGAACGGTTCTTTGCTTTGATTCTATACTGTAAAGGGAGGAGATCTTCCTTCAACCTATATTTCCAGCAGTAGATACTTGGCATTCATGTTCCATGCATTAACCCGACTAAATCACGAAACTCATGTTTCATTTGTTTGTACTCTCAAATTGGAAGCCCTTTATCCCCCGGAGGCAGCTGGAAATAACTGTACTCCCTTCCGTCACTTGGTGTATAAGTATAAAAAAGGCACCATGGTCTAGGCTTGTGCAACGTAAATACATTCTAAAATGTGTTCAAGCTTACCTCTCCTGCTGATAACCACTCAAAAGATGGTTTGGATTGGTAGTCGTCCGCGGCAGTGTGTGAGCTCAAGATCCTTGGTACATTTATTCAAAGAGTCTTTCTTTTCCTTAATTTGGGTGTCAAGCTGCAAATCTTTGTTGGTACAAGGGTAGGGTCTAGGATTAGGAGTTGGAGTTACCGGAAAAATATGGTACAGTGACAAGAGATTTTACAATATCCTTGTACTCCATACTCTAGCTAACAAAAGGGTAATATTGATTTCTGTACATATACCCCCGCATGTTCATCCCGATTCGCCCATGACCGACAACCTTCAGGTCATTCTCGATCGGGGGCACGTTCTCCGCTGCCGATGTTACCACATGTCTTTAGCCACCCCGCGCCGTCCTATGTTTGTAAATCCGGTGGCCCAGCCCCATGTCCGCATCTCCAGCCGCCCTTCCGGTATCCGCATCTCTGGTGACGCTAGTCTCATCGGCGCAAATCTACTTCCCAAAGGAAAATTTTGTGTTGGGTTTCTAGAAGGAGGGATTGACTTGTAAACTATTCCAGTCAGATTGTCAATACAATTTTTATTTCTCTCATTAGCTCTCAATTTGCTTCCCAGTCCCCACGTAAAGCTAGAAGAAGTTTCGATCCAGCCAACAAACTGACTCACATGCTTGTTCTTGTTCGTGAAGCGGTGGAAGGAATGGAAGGAAGGTAATTGGCCGTGCATGGATGTGAAGGGTGCATAGAAGCGATTACCGCCAAGGTAATCAGAGGGGAGGAAGGTAATCGGACAGCAATGTTTAGGATACCTAGACCTCCTTGTTATTGAGGTTTGCATACTTTAGCCCAGGGAATGAGGGTAGGACCTTGGTTTTCTTGTCCAATCTTTCTCCACAAGAAGCGCCTTAGATATTTGTTGATCTGCTCAATTATACCAGCTGGTAGTGCAAGAGTGCACATGAAAAATATTGGTAGTGCTGAAAGAACTGATTTGATGAGCTGTAATCTGCCATCATGCCCCAACATAGTAGAGACCCATGCTAGCCTTCTCTTAATTGTTTTGCATATAGGAGTAAAATCTGCATTTTTTAGTCTGTGATAACTAAGTTGCAGCCCCAGATAGGTAAATGGGAATTTGCCAAGCTTACATCCCAGGAGGCTGACAAGACTGTTAAGATTTTCCTATCTGACATTGAGTGGTACTAAAACAAATTTACTATAGTTGATATGAAGACCAGTTTGGGCTGCAAAATGTGCCAAGAGATTGTTTATTTGGATTATTTGTCTTTCTCAACATGTAGCACTAGAATGGTGTCATCAGCAAATTGAATGACTAGAAAATCAAGGTTTGGTGGGGGATCAATGGGTTTTGATATGAGTTCTCCCTACACTATTGTGTTTAGAATGGTTTGGTGAAAATCTGCAGCCAAGACAAAAGGCAGAGGAGAGAGGGGATCTCCTTGTCTTATCCCCTTTTGTTTCCCTGGAACTCCATTTAGTAGCACCAGAAGAGAATCCTGGCTGAAAGATCATCTTGATCCAGTTGATCCATTTGCTGCTAAAACTCCTTGCTTTAAGGATCTTCGGTATTGTGTCATGTTCAATCATATCAAATGCCTTGTGTCATGTTCAATCATTTATACGGTTTTGCTAAAGAACCTCCATAAATTCTTCAATAAGGAAGATTTACCCTGGGTCAAACTTATCTGGGACCAATACTATACCATAGAACTACCAGGAGAGAAACTGATGGGCTCTAGTTGGTGGAGAACTCATCTCAGACTCCTGACTGAATTTAAATCCTTGGTCTTGTGTAAACCTGGCAATGGAACTACTGTTGATTTCTGGAAAGATAAATGGACAGATACACCTCTCTTTCAACGCTATCCACAACTATTCTCCTATGCTAGAAAGGAATCAGTGACTATCAAAAATGATTCAGACAAAATTATTGCCGAATTAGTTTCATATTTCTCTTTCAGAGCAAGCTTTTGATCAATTTAATGAAATTACAGTCGCTCTACAACAATTTTCGGGGGCTCAATCGCCTGACATCTGGAGTTGTGTTTCTGGGCCCAAGAAATTCTCATAAAATTCAAGTTTACAAGGCTCTCAAAACATATACTAAGGCCCACAACATCTTCAAAAAACTTTGGAGAAGTGCAAATAGAGTCAGACACAAAATCTTCTTCTGGTTGATCCTGCATGACAGATTAAATACTAGAAATATGCTTAAGAGGAGAACAATGTATTTGCAATCATATGATTGTGTGCTGTGTCAGGAGCATACAGAGGAAACGACAATGCATTTACTCTCGAACTGCACATTTGCTCAGGATTGCTGGAACATCATCATTCCACAAACAAGAAGAGGACTTTCATCGTTTGATGAGATCATGCTCATCTGTCAAGAAATCCCCCAAAACATACACTACTAGGGAAAAGCCTAGCAGTAGCGGTGGTTTTTAGCCTATCAGTAGCGCGGTACCCCGCGCTACTGATACGGCACTACAGCTACATGTTAGCAGTAGCGTTGTTCTAAACACGCTACTGCTATACGCACTTAGTAGTAGCGTGTTCCGTAGGAAGCGCTGCTGGTAAATAATAGCAACGCGCCTCTGTGCCCGCGGTACTACTATTATTGTGTATTCTATTTCTTTTTCATTTTATGTCATATTCATACACCATTATACAAGTTTTTATACAGTAGCAATTTAGAGATTGTTTTTACATCATAATGAGTTATTACATCACTGGGTGAAAGAACCATGGATAATTTCAAGTGGATGGATCCATCCAGTTGAAACTAATCCGCGGTTCTTTCACCCAATGATATAATAAATCATCATTATATCATTAACAACTTATCATCATAATACATCATTGTCATATAACAACTCCTCATGATCATCATTTTCGTCAATGAGACATCATATAACAAGTTGGTCACTAGTCAGAATCACAACTTCTCCTCCTCATCATCATCAACTCTAACACATTGTAGCACATAATAACACATTGTACCTAGGATCTACTCCTATCTAATAGGACCTACTACCCTCTCTTAGGTAAAATAGCATAAAACAAGATAGGCCCTGAATCTCCATTATGGAGAATGGTGATTATCCTGTCTCCAATTCTTGCACGTCGCATAATGTTGCTTCCAAGTACCTCCCTACGACTGACCATACATTTTTCCAATCTTTGATTGTCATGTCTTCATCGATTTTAGAAATCCGGTATGAACAGCAGTGATGCGTAGGATGACCTAGATGTAAGCTTATAACATCAAGGCGACCTTTCGGAAATATCAGATGAGGCACACAATCCTTCGGAATTTTCTGTTGAAAAACATAGTAATAACTTCGTAGTTAGCAATGTAGTTTAGTTTTAGAAGAATTTATGCAAAAGATGCACGGATGTCGTAATAGTAAAAAATCTTACCATGTCATCTCCATGGATGTTACCGCAGTTCAACGCGTGCACTAGTGGCACGTATTGACCATAATGTGTAGGAGTTTGATAATAGATATTGTAATTCTCAAGATCATTAATAAATGAGATCAAATGATTTTTCTCCTAATAAGTTAATTATGCGCCATCGATGTAGTAGGTTCTGTCTACCATCTTCCACACATTCTTTGAAGAATGAAAATGAGCTATCAATGGAAATAAGATGTCAACTATTTTGAAACAAACAATATAAATTACTTAATAACTATGTTTGATAAACTCACATAGCGGTAGAATTGGAAGCGTATCAACAAGGACCAAAATGTCCATATTGTCTTTGTCGATGTCAGAATCACCAAGATCCATGGTGACAAGCATACCCTCATGGAAATCATATGCCTTGCAAAGTGCTTCCCAATTCGGGCAACCAAAATGGGATAGATTTACAGCAAAATCACAACCATGACGGGTCCTTAGGTGAACTATCTTTGTTTCCATATTTTCATGATCTTCAAAATCCATCCTCTCCAAGACATAGCGTCTTGCATGGTATGCGATAAGCTATTCGAATTGTAAAAAACGAAAATTACACATTGAAGAAGCAGAAGTCGAGCTTAATTACAAAAAACAATTTGCATCGGTGCGTACCGTTTCAACATCGAAGGTCTCCTGGAGCTTAATGCTAAAGCGCCGACCTTCTACCAGGTGAGGCCTATCACAGAAACCCCGGTTGTCGCCGCCAGTCGCACTCCGGGAAACTTTCGTCGTCCGATGACATTTCTTATGTTCATAATTCAAAGATTAAACTTCTAAAATTCTATATATGTACTACAAAAACTAAATTAGACCATTATTATTCATCACGGGTTGATTATCGGTCCGCCGAGTCTTTTTTTTTGAAAACTCTCAGCTCACGTGGTTTATATATTCGACCGTTGGTGATGGTCGCTCCTTCCTTTGTCCCCGAGTGCATTAAACCAAAATATCTAGCACACGGGAACGAAGGAGAAGCGATCCCACGACAACAGTCGGCATTCTTCTTCTCTCATATATGGTGGACACACTCCCTTACTGATTTGTCGACCGTCGGTGATGGGTGTTACTCCTCCTTCCCCTAGTGCATAACAAAGGTCTAGCACAAGGAGAAGAAGGAGAAACGACCCCCACGACAACAGTCGGGATTCTTCCTCTCTCATATATGGTGCAGACTTTCTCCCTCACTCATTTTTTTGATTGTCATGTATGGAGCCTCAACAGACTTAAAGTCAACCCGAAATGTCGTTTAATTATCTTTCTAGACAATCCAGGCCACTCGATATTTCCTACATATTCTAGCACAAGTCATGCCAAAATTCACGGAAAAATCTGGCATGACCTTTGCTAAAAAGGACATATCAAGCGCCTGAAATTTGCCAGAATAGAAATTAATCAACACTTCGTCAAAACATAGGCCACTCGAAGGTGTTACCTGCAAACATGGGCGGCCACTTGGCAAGCACATATCCTATTTGAGCAACACAAGATATACATGTTTATATCTACATCATATCAGCATTCAAACTTGATGGTCACCTCGAGGTCGGAGGGGGTCGATGACGGGGACGATGGCAGGGACAATGCAGGGCTCCGTACATCGTCGAATATTATCACTAATAAGCAAAACTAAAACATTTCAAAATTAGTACTCAAATTAGCATGCATTCAATAAGAAAAACTAAATCATCTCTTAAGTTCGCACATCGTCGAATATTATCACTAATACATCTTGAATAGTATCATACATATAACATCACTAATACAGCTAGAACCCTAGTGAACGACGGGTATCGGCGCGGGCGGTGGACACCCAAAGAGAAGGAACCATGCATCACAGGATCATAGCTCCAATGAGATCCCTGAAGAACCTTTCAGGTATTGTCGAACCTGCCCTCCAACGCAACCATGTAGAGAAGGACGTGCTCGTCCTCCTCGCTGACACATTGACGTACCACCTCCGCGGGGGACGAAAGCCTCCGCAACATCACTCGCCCACGCGACCACCACCAAAGAAGGTTCGGGTCAACGACGGGCTGGCTCCTCCCCAAGTTGCGCCCCTAAAAGAGGTAGTGATACGTCCATTTTGCATCATGCTTTTATATCGATATTTATTACATTACGGGTTGTTATTACACATTATGTCACAATACTTATGGCTATTCTCTCTTATTTTACAAGGTTTATCATGAAGAGGGAGAATGCCGGTAGTTGGGATTCTGCCTGGAAAAGAAGCAAATATTGGAAACCTATTCTGCATAGCTCCAAAAGTCCTGAAACTCCACGAAAGTCATTTTTGGAATTAAGAAGAATTATTGAGTAAAGAAAGTACCATAGGGGGCCCACACCCTGGCCACGAGGGTGGGCCCCCCCTACTGGGCGTGCCCCCTGTCTCGTGGGCCCCCTAGTGGCCCTCCGGTGCCCATCTTCTGCTATATGAAGGATTTTACCCTGGAAAAAAAATCATAAGCAGGCTTACGGGACGAAACTCCGCCGCCACAAGGCGGAACCAATCTAGGGCTCTGTCAGAGCTGTTCTGCCAGGGAAACTTCCCTCTGGGAGGGGGAAATCATTGTCTTCATCATCACCAACAACTCTCCCATCTTGGGGAGGGAAATCTCCATCAACATCTTCACCAGCACTATCTCCTCTCAAAACCCTAGTTCATCTCTTGTATCCAATCTTGTATCAAAACCACAAATTGGTACCTGTGGGTTGCTAGTAGTGTTGATTACTCATTGTAGTTGATGCTAATTAGTTTACTTGGTGGAAGATCATATGTTCAGATCCTTAATGCATATTAATACTCCTCTGATCATGAACGTGAATATGCTTTGTGAGTAGTTACGTTTGTTCCTGAGGACATGGGTGAAGTCTTGCTATTAGTAGTCATGTGAATTTGGTATTCGTTCGATATTTTGATGAGATGTATGTTATCTCTCCTCTAGTGGTGTTATGTGAACGTCGACTACATGACACTTCACCATTATTTGGGCCTATAGGAAGGCATTGGGAAGTAATAAGTAGATGATGGGTTGCTAGAGTGACAGAAGCTTAACCCTAGTTTATACGTTGCTTCGTAAGGGGCTGATTTGGATCCACTAGTTTCATGATATGGTTAGGTTTACCTTAATACTTCTTTTGTAGTTGCGGATGCTTGCAATAGGGGTTAATCATAAGTGGGATGCTTGTCCAAGAAAGGGCAGTACCCAAGCACCGTTCCACCCACATATCAAATTATCAAAGTAACGAACGCGAATCATATGAGCATGATGAAAACTAGCTTGACGATAATTCCCATGTGTCCTCGGGAGCGCTTTTCTCATTATAAGAAATTGTCCAGGCTTGTCCTTTGCTATAAAAAGGATTGGGCCACCTTGCTGCACCTTATTTACTTTCATTGCTTGTTACCCTTTACAAATTATCTTATCACAAAACTATCTGTTACCTACAATTTCAGTGCTTGCAGAGAATACCTTATGGAAAACCGCTTGTCATTTCCTTCTGCTCCTCGTTGGGTTCGACACCCTTACTTATTGAAAGGACTACGATAGATCCCCTATACTTGTGGGTCATAAAGACTCTTTTCTGGCGCCGTTGCTGGGGAGTGAAGTGCCTTTGGTGAGTGGAACTTGGTAAGGAAACATTTATGTAGTGTGGTGAAATTTTCTGTCACTTGTTACTATGGAAACTAATCCTTTGAGGGGCTTGTTCGGGGCATCTTCGCCCCGACCAGTAGATCAAAGAGTTGCTCCTCAACCTACTGAACCTACTGAAAATGTTTACGTTGAGATTCCTTCGGGTATGATAGAGAAACTGCTAGCTAATCCCTTTGTAGGAGATGGAACATTGCATCCCGATTTACACCTTATCTATGTGGATGAAGTTTGTGGATTATTTAAGCTTGCAGGTATTCCCGATGATGTTGTTAAGAGGAAGGTCTTACCTTTATCTTTGAAGGGGGGTGCATTGACATGGTATAGGCTATGTGATGATACGGGATCTTGGAACTATAAACGATTGAAATTGGAATTTCACCAGAAGTTTTATCCTATGCATCTTGTTCATCGTGATTGTAATTACATATATAATTTATGGCCTCGCGAAGGAGAAAGCATCGCTCAAGCTTGGGGGAGGCGTAAGTCAATGTTATATTCATGCCCCAATCATGAGCTCTCAAGAGATATTATTATTCAAAAAATGTATGCTCGGCTTTCTCTTAATGATCGCACCATGCTCGATACTTCCTGTGCTGGTTCTTATATGTTGAAGACAATTGAATTCAAGTGAGATTTATTGGAAAGTATTAAATGCAACTCTCAAGATTGGGAATCCGACGATGGTAAGGATTCAGGTATGACTCCTAAGTTTGATTGTGTTAAATCTTTTATGGATACCGATGCTTTTCGTGGATTTAGCGCTAAATATGGACTTGACTCTGAGATAGTAGCTTCTTTTCGTGAATCTTTTGCTGCTCACGTTGATCTCCCTAAGGAGAAGTGGTTTAAATATAATCCTCCCACTGAAGTAAAAGTAGTTGCATGTGACGCCCCCGATTCAATCGTACACTAATCATACACGCAAGATCAGGGACTCACGGGAAGATATCACAACACAACTCTAAAAGTAAAATAAGTCATACAAGCATCATAATACAAGCTAGGGGCCTCGAGGGCTCGAATACAAGTGCTCGATCATAGACGAGTCAGCGGAAGCAACAATATCTGAGTACAGACATAAGTTAAGCAAGTTGCCATAAGATGGCTAGCACAAACTGGGATACAGATCGAAAGAGGCGCAGGCCTCCTGCCTGGGATCCTCCTAACTACTCCTGGTCGTCGTCATCAGCCTGCACGTAGCAGAAGGCACCTCCAGTGTAGTAGGAATCATCATCGACGGTGGCGTCTGGCTCCTGGACTCCAGCATCTGGTTGCGACAACCAGAAAGAAAGGAAAGGGGGAAAAGGGGGGGAGAAAGCAACCGTGAGTACTCATCCAAAGTACTCGCAAGCAAGGAACTACACTACATATGCATGGGTATATGTGTAAAAAGGCAATATCGATGGACTGAACTGTAGAATGCTAGAATAAGAGGGGGATAGCTAGCCCTATCGAAGACTACGCTTCTGGCAGCCTCCGTCTTGCAGCATGTAGAAGAGAGTAGACTGAAGTCCTCCAAGTAGCATCTCCAAGTAGCATCGCATAGCATAATCCTACCCGGCGATCCTCCCCTCGTCGCCCTATGGAAAAGCGATCACCGGGTTGTATCTGGCACTTAGAAGGGTGTGTTTTATTAAGTATCCAGTTCTAGTTGTCATAAGGTCAAGGTACAACTCCAAGTCGTCCTGTTACCGAAGATCACGGCTATTCGAATAGATTAACTTCCCTGCAGGGGTGCACCACATAACCCAACACGCTCGATCCCATTTGGTCGGACACACTTTCCTGGGTCATGCCCGGCCTCGGAAGATCAACACGTCGCAGCCCCACCTAGGCACAACAGAGAGGTCAGCACGCCGGTCTAAATCCTATGCGCGCAGGGGTCTGGGCCCATCACCCATTGCACACCTGCACGTTGCGTACGCGGCCGGAAGCAGACCTAGCAACCTCCGTTACAAAGGAAGTTGCGTTAACGCAGTCCAACCCGGCGCGCGCCGCTCAGTCGCTGACGTCTAGAAGGCTTCGGCTGATACCACGACGTCGAGTGCCCATATCTTTCCCACGTAGTTGGTTAGTGCGTATAGGCCAGTAGCCAGACTCAGATCAAATACCAAGATCTGGTTAAGCGTGTTAAGTATCCGCGAACGCCGAACAGGGCCAGGCCCACCTGTCTCCTAGGTGGTCTCAACCTGCCCTGTCGCTCCGCCACAAAGTAACAGTCGGGGGCCGTCGGGAACCCAGGCCCACCTCTATCGGGATGGAGCCACCTGTCCTTTCAGCCCCCACATCGGAATCACTTGCGGGTACTCAACGAGCTGACCCGACTTTAGTCACCATCTGTATAGTATGTATGTATGTATAGTATATACCCGTGATCACCTCCCAAGTGATCACGGCCTGATAGTATAGCAAGGCAGACTGACAAGAGTGTAGGGCCAATGATGATAAACTAGCATCCTATACTAAGCATTTAGGATTGCGGGTAAGGTATCAATGACTGTAGCAACAATGACAGGCTATGCAACAGAATAGGAGTAACCGAACAGTAACATGCTACACTACTCTAATGCAAGAAGTATAGAGAAGAATAGGCGATATCTGGTGATCAAGGGGGGGCTTGCCTGGTTGCTCTGGCAAGAAGGAGGGGTCGTCAACTCCGTAGTCGAACTGGGCAGCAGCGGCGTCGGTCTCGTAGTCTACCCAAGAGAAGAGGGGGAAGAAACAATTAATACCATGCAAACAGATGCATATCGATGCATGACATGACAAGTAACGATGCTAGGTGTGCCCTAACGCGGTGGGAGGTTGTACCAGTGAAGGGGGGGACATCCGGGAAAGTATTCCCGGTGTTTCGCGTTTTCGGACAGATGAACTGGAGGGGGAAAGTTGCGAGTTGGATAGGTTAGGGATGTGTGGCGGACGAACGGGCTACGTATCCGGATTTGTCTCGTCGTTCTGAGCAACTTTCATGTACAAAGTATTTTCATCCGAGCTACGGTTTATTTTCTATTAATTTTTAAAGTTTCAAAACATTTTCTAAATTATTGTCTATTTAATTCTAACATTATCCAGAATAGTGCATGCTGACATCAGCATGACATCAGCATGACGTCAGCAGTCAACGGGACGTTGACTGGGTCAAACTGACGTGTGGGTCCAGTGGGACCCACCTGTCATAGACTAAACATGTTAATTAGGGTTTAATTAAGCCGGATTAGTTATGTTTAATTAAACTAGATTAATTAAGTTAAATAATTTGTTAATTAATTAATTAATTAATATATTTTATTTCTTATTATCATTTTCTAAAACCTTTTCTTTTTAATCCATTTTCGTTCTTAGGGGTGTGGGCCCCGTTTGTCATTGGCCCAAAGGCCAAACGGGCGCGGTACACTGGGCTCGGGTTAACGGGGGCTGGAGCGGAGCCACGGGGCTCGCGGGCGCGAGCGCCAGCGGCCAGGGGCCACGCGGGCGGCGACTCGAGCAGGGCTGGGGCAAAGGGGGTGCGGCCAGGCGAACGCGGCGGCATGGGCGCGAGAGGAGCGCGGGCAGTGGCGAAGCAGCACGAGGCTGGTAGCCATCAGGGACGGAAGCAGGCCACGGCGTGAACGACGGGCGCGCTCGGTTCCGGCGAGGGAAGCAGAGGGAGAGAGGAGAGGGGCGATGCTCACTGGGCCCTGCAGGTGTGCGATAGTGGGCTCGAGGTGGCGACGGTGACGGCGAAGACGAGGAAGCAGTGGCCGGCGAGGCTCGGTGCGGTCCGGCGAGGAAGAGGCGGTGGGGCGGCGACGGGGCGCAGCGTGGCTTGGGGAGGCCGTCGGGGAGGAGGTCGAGGAGGTCCGGCGTGGGGAGGAGATGAGGAGGCGCCAGCGTGGGGAGGAGACGAGGAGGCGCCGGCGGAGATGGGCGTAGGGATGAGGCAGCGAGGTTGGGCCCCCATGCCCAGATCCGATCTGGATCGGGGGAAGGCAGAGGAGGGGGCGAGGGGGAGGGAGTGGGGGCGAGTGGGAGTAGAGGGGGGGTGGTGCTAGGTCACGGGGAGGGGAAGAGGCCTAGTAGGCCAGGGGGTGCGGGAGTGGGTCGGCTGGGCCGACTGGCTCCTTCGGCCAACTGGGCTAAGGCCCAGTTGGGGGGGTGTCTTTTATTTCTTTTTCCTTTTCTACAGTTTTTATTTTAGTTTTGCTCTGGTTTGTTAATTGCTTAACCACCAAAGGACTTTTGTAAATCATGTAGCTTGTCACATGAACATCATTGCATTATATAGCAACAATTCCACAAAAAGCTGAAGGTCTTCGTAAAAGGTTTAATTATTTTTGGAAAGTGAAAAGGCCAAGTGATGTGCTGTTGGTCCACTGTTTTAATTCCTAGGGGCATTTCTGGAGCTTCTAAAGTGTTGGTTTTATTTTTATAACAGCTTTGGTAATTTTTGCAATATTGTGAACATTTTAGTTTTTAGTGTTTGAAAACTTTTGTTGTTTGTTTTTATTTTAAATTTTAATTTGGATCAGTTTCGAACTAAAACGATATTAGCACAGAAACCGGGGTGACGTGGCAGCGCTAACGTGGGATTACTGTAGCCTGATTATCCGGGCATCACATTGCACCTATTATAGTTGAAGAAAAGACTATCATTTATAATGATCCTATTGTTCCTACTACTTATGTTGAGAAACCACCTTTTCCTGTTAGAATAAAGGATCATGCTAAAGCTTCAACTGTGGTTCGTAAGAGTAATAATAGAACATATACACCTCCTAAGAAAATCAAAGTTGAACCTAGTATTGCTATGGTCAAAGATTTCTTGGATGATAATATAGATGGCCATGTTATTTACTTCTGTTATGAAGCTGCTAATATTGCTAGACCAGATACTAAGATACATAGACCTGTTGTAGGCATGCCTGTTATTTCTGTTAAAATAGGAGATCATTGTTATCATGGCTTATGTGATATGGGTACTAGTGCTAGTGCAATACCTTTTTCCTTATATGAAGAAATTATGCATGATATTGCACCCGCTGAAATAGAAGGTATTGATGCTACAATTAAGCTTGCCAATAGAGATACTATTACACCAGTTGGGATTGTTAGAGATGTTGAAGTCTTGTGTGGGAAAGTTAAATACCCTGCTGATTTTCTTGTTCTTGGTTCCCCACAAGATAGCTTTTGTCCTATTATTTTTGGTAGACCCTTCTTGAATACTGTCGATGCTAAGATTGATTATGAAAAGGACGTTGTTACCATTGGCTTGGGGGATATGAAACATGAGTTTAATTTTGCTAAGTTCCATAGACAACCCCATGATAAAGAATTGCCTAGTAAGGATGAGATTATTGGTCTTGCTTCTATTGCCGTACCTCCTACTGATCCGTTAGAACAATATTTGCTAGACCATGAAAATGATATGTTTATGAATGAAAGAAGGGAAATAGATGAATTATTCCTTAAACAGGGTCCTATTCTGAAACACAATTACCTGTTGAAATCCTAGGGATCCTCCTCCACCCAAGGGTGATCCCGTGTTCGAGCTTAAACCTTTACCTGATAATCTTAAGTATGCTTATCTTGATGAAAAGAAGATATATCCTGTTATTACTAGTGCTAACCTGTCAGAGCAAGAAGAGGAAAGATTATTGAAAACTCTGAAGAAGCACCGTGCTGCTATTGGATATACTCTCGATGATCTTAAGGGCATTAGTCCCACTCTATGCCAACACAAAACTAAATTGGACGAAGGATCCAAACCAGTTAGAGATCATCAATGACGTTTAAACCCGAAGATGAAAGAAGTGGTAAGAAAGGAGATACTAAAACTCCTTGAGGCAGGTATAATTTATCCCGTTGCTGATAGTGATTGGGTAAGTCATGTCCATTGCGTCCCTAAGAAGGGAGGTATTACTGTTGTTCCTAATGATAAAGATGAATTGATTCCGCAAAGAATTATTACAGGTTATAGGATGGTAATTGATTTCCGTAAATTAAATAAAGCTACTAAGAAAGATCATTAACCTTTACCTTTTATTGATCAAATGCTAGAAATACTATCCAGACATACACATTTCTGCTTTCTAGATGGTTATTCTGGTTTCTCTCAAATACCTGTGTCACCGGAGGATCAATCAAAAACTACTTTTACTTGCCCTTTCGGTACTTTTGCTTATAGACGTATGCCTTTTGGTTTATGTAGTGCACCTTCTACCTTTCAAAGATGCATGATGGCTATATTCTCTGACTGTGAAAAGATTTGTGAGGCATTCATGGATGATTTCTCCGTTTATGGATCCTCTTTTGATGATTGCTTGAGCAACCTTGATCGAGTTTTGCAGAGATGAGAAGACACTAGTCTCGTCTTGAATTGGGAAAAGTGCCACTTTATGGTTAATGAAGGCATTGTCTTGGGGCATAAAATTTCTGAAAGAGGTATTGAAGTTGATAAAGCTAAAGTTGATGCTATCAAAAAGATGCCATGTCCCAAGGACATTAAAGTTATAAGAAGTTTCCTTGGTCATGCCGGTTTTTATAAGAGGTTCATTAAGGACTTTTCTAAAATCTCTAGGCCTCTGACTAATTTATTGCAAAAAGATATTCCTTTTGTCTTTGATGATGATTGCGTAGAAGCATTTGAAATACTTAAGAAAGCTTTGATCACTGCACCTATTGTTCAGCCACCTGATTGGAATTTACCCTTTGAAATTATGTGTGATGCTAGTGATTATACTGTAGGTGCTGTTCTAGGGCAAAGAGTTGATAAGAAATTAAATGTTATCCAGTATGCTAGTAAAACTCTTGATACTTCCCAGAGAAATAATGCTACGACTGAAAAAGAATTCTTAGCAGTTATATTTGCTTGTGATAAGTTTAGACCTTATATCTTTGATTCTAAAGTAACTATTCACATTGATCATGCTGCTATTAAATATCTTATGGAAAAGAAAGATGTTAAACCTAGACTTATTAGATGGGTTCTCTTGCTCCAAGAATTTGATTTGCATATTATTGATAGAAAGGGAGCTGATAACCCCGTTGCAGACAACTTGTCTAGGTTAGAGTATGTTCTTGATGACCCACTAGCTATTGATGATAGCTTTCCTGATGAACAATTAGTGGTCATTAATGCTTCTCGTACTGCTCCGTGGTATGCTGATTATCCTAATTGCATTGTTGTTAAATTTATACCACCTAGTTTCACATACCAGCAAAAGAAAAAATCCTTTTATGATTTAAGATATTACTTCTGGGATGAACCACACCTTTATAAAGAAGGAGTAGATGGTCTTATTAGACGTTGTGTACCTGAGCACGAACAGGAACAGATCCTACGCAAGTGTCACTCCGAACCATATGGAGGACACCACGCTGGAGATACAAATGCACATAAGGTATTGCAATCCGGTTTTTATTGGCCTACCCTCTCCAAAGATGCTCGTATGTTTGTCTTTCTTGTGATGAATGTCAAAGAATTGGTAATATTAGTAGACATCAAGAAATGCCTATGAATTATTCTCTAGTTATTGAACCATTTGATGTTTGGGGCTTTGATTATATGGGACCTTTTCCTGCCTCTAATGGATACACACATTTTTTAGTCGATGTTGATTACATTACTAAGTGGGTAGAAGCTATTCCAACTAGTAGGGCTGATCATAACACCTCTATTAAGATGCTTAAAGAAGTTATTTTTCCGAGGTTTGGAGTCCCTATATATCTCATGACTGATGGTGGTTCACATTTTATTCATGGTGCTTTTCGTAAAATGCTTACTAAGTATGATGTTAATTATAGAATTGCATCTCCTTATCACCCTCAGTCTAGTGGTCAAGTAGAATTGAGTAATAGAGAGGTAAAGTAATTTTGCAAAAGACTGTCAACAGATCTAGAAAGAATTGGTCCAAGAAACTTGATGATGCATTATGGGCCTATAGAACTGCATATAAAAATCCTATGTGTATGTCTTCGTATAAGATGGTTTATGGAAAAGCATGTCACTTACCTCTTGAACTTGAACATAAGGCATATTGGGCTATTAAGAGCTCAACTATGACTTCAAACTTGCTGGTGAGAAGAGGTTATTTGATATTAGCTCACTGGATGAATGGAGAACCCAAGCCTATGAGAATGCCAAGATGTTCAAAGAAAAAGTTAAAATATGGCATGACAAAAGAATACAAAAGCGAGAATTTAATGTAGGTGACTATGTGTTGCTATTCAACTCTCATTTAAGATTTTTTGCAGGAAAACTTCTCTCTAAATGGGAAGGTCCTTACGTTATCGAGGAGGTCTATCGTTCTGGTGCCATAAAAATCAACAACTTCGAAGGCACAAGTCCGAGGGTGGTGAACGGTTAAAGAATCAAACATTATATTTCAGGTAATCCTATAAATGTTGAAACTAATATTATTAAAACCGTAACCCCGGAGGAATACATAAGGGACACCTTCCAGAACGTTTCAGACTCCAAAAAGGAATAGGTATGTGGTACGGTAAGTAAACCGACTCCAAAACAATTCTAATAGCAGTTTTTCTCCGTTTTGGAATATTTAAGAATTTAGGGAAGCAAGAAGTAATCCGGGAAGGACACGAGGCCTCCATGAGGGTGGAGGGCGCGCCACCCTTACTGGGCGCGCCCCCTGCCTCGTGGGCACCTCATGTGCCTCCCGGACTCCGTTTTCTTGCACAATACTTCTCTTGGTCGGTAAAAATTCATTATATAATCTCCCGAAGGTTTTGACCATCGTATCACGCAAAAATCTTCTATTTTCGTTTCGAGCTGTTTTTATGACGGATCTAGAGCACCATGGCGTCACCCTCCTTCAACTAAGAAGACAAGGATGCTTGGCTACTGAAGATAGAGCTGAAAAGAGAAGAATCGGAGGAGATCAACAAGGATGAAGGGATCAAGAAGGCCATGGAGGATCAAGCTCCGGCGGCGGAAGAAGAAAACATCCCTCAACCTCTACGTAACCTTTTTACCCCAACTAAGATTGAAGCTTTCAAGATGATTGAGTTAACTCGCATGCAAAACTAGTATCTCACACAGGAAAATATTTTGTTGAAGGATCATATCATCGCACTCAAGGGCATTATCCGCAAGTTGGAGGAGCTTTTACGCTCGATGTGCGATTATCCACCATCATCATCACCACCTTCATCACCTCCGAGGACATAATCACATGGGTATGGGCACTCCCCTTGGCAACTGCCAAGCTTGGGGGAGGTGCCCCGGTATCGTATCACCCTCACACTCCTATCTTTACCGTTTTACTTAGTTGGATCCTTTTAGTAATATCTTGATCTAGTAGATTGAAGTTTTGGTATGAATTAGTTTCGAGTTTTTGCTTTGTGATCTCTCTATGTAATCGAGTTCGTGAGCTATATAATAAAGATTAGTGTTGAGTCAAGGGCTTTGCTATCTTGCTATGATCTTGAGAAAATATAAAGAATAGAAAGAATAAAAGAGTTCATATTGATCTTATGGATAGTAATGACTTCACACATAAAGAGTATGAGGCATAAAAGTTGTTAAGAGTGGGCAAACATAGTTTTGGTCATCGTTGCAATTAATAGGAAGTAATAAAGAAAGAGAGGTTTTCACATATAAATATACTATCTTGGACATATTTTATGATTGTGAGCACTCATTAAAGTATGACATGCTAAAAGAGTTGATGTTGGACAAGGAAGACAACGTAATGGTTTTTGTTTTCTCACATCTTAGTTAAAGTATATTGTCATGGATCGTCCAACATGTTGGGCTTGCCTTTCCCCCTCATGCTAGCCAAATTCCTTGCACCAAGTAGAAATACTACTTGTGCTTCCAAATATCCTTAAACCCAGTTTTGCCATGAGAGTCCACCATACCTACCTATGGATTGAGTAAGATCCTTCAAGTAAGTTGTCATGTTGCAAGCAATAAAAATTGCTCTCTAAATATGTATGACTTATTAGTGCGGAGAAAATAAGCTTTACACGATCGTGTGATATGGAAGTAATAAAAGCGACGGACTACATAATAAAGGTTCATATCACAAGTGGCAATATAGAGTGATGTTCTTTCGCATTAAGATTTTGTGCATCCAACCCTAAAAGCACATGACAACCTCTGCTTCCCTCTGCAAAGGGCCTATCTTTTACTTTATGTCCTTTACTTTATGCAAGACTCAAGGTGATTTTCACCTTTCCCTTTTTCATTTTATCTTTTGGCAAGCACCTCATGTTCGAAAGATCCTGATATATATATATATATATATATATATATATATATATATATATATATATATATATATATATATCCAATTGGATGTAAGTTAGCATGAACTATTATTGTTGGCATCACCCAAAGGTGAATACGTTGGGAGGCGAAATTATAAGCCCCTATCTTTCTTAGTGTGCGATTAAAACTCCATAACCATAAGTATTGTGTGAGTGTTAGCAATTGTAGAAGACTATATGATAGTTGAGTATGTGGACTTGCTGAAAAGCTCTATTCTTGACTCTTTCTGATGTTATGATAAATTGCAGTTGCTTCAATGACTGAGATTATAGTTTGCTAGTTCTCAATGAAGTTTCTGAACCATACTTGACATTGTGAATAGATTGTTACTTGAGCATAAGAAATCATATGACAAAATCTATATATGTTGCTGTTATAAGAATGATCATGATGCCCCCATGTACGTATTTTATTTTCATCGACACCTCTATCTCTAAACATATGGACATATTTTTCGATATCGGCTTCCGCTTGAGGACAAGCGAGGTCTAAGCTTGGGGGAGTTGATACGTCCATTTTGCATCATGATTTTATATCGATATTTATTGCATTATGGGGTGTTATTACACGTTATGTCACAATACTTATGGCTATTCTCTCTTATTTTACAAGGTTCATCATGAAGAGGGAGAATGCCGGCAGCTGGGATTCTGGCTGGAAAAGGAGCAAATATTGGAAACCTATTCTGCACAGCTCCAAAAGTCCTGAAACTCTACGAAAGTCATTTTCGGAATTAATAAGAATTATTAAGCAAAGAAAGTACCAGAGGGGGCCCACACCCTGGCCATGAGGGTGGGGGGCGCGCCCCCTCTAATGGGCGCGCCCCCTGTCTCGTGGGTCCCCTGGTGGCCCTTCGGTTCCCATCTTCTACTATATGAAGGCTTTTACCCTCGAAAAATCATAAGCAAGCTTATGGGACGAAACTCCGCCGCCACGAGGCGGAACCAATCTAGGGCTCCGGCGGAGCTGCTCTGCCAGGGAAACTTCCCTCCGGGAGGGGGAAATCATTGTCTTCATCATCACCAACAACTCTCCCATCTTGGGGACGGCAACCATCAACATCTTCACCAGCACCATCTCCTCTCAAAACCCTAGTTAATCTCTTGTATCCAATCTTGTATCACAACCACAAATTGGTACCTGTGGGTTGCTGATAACCCACAAGTGTAGGGGATCGCAACAGCTTTTGAGGGTAAAGTATTCAACCCAAATTTATTGATTCGACACAAGGGGAGCCAAAGAATATTCTTGAGTATTAGCAGTTGAGTTGTCAATTCAACCACACCTGGATAACTTAGTATCTGCAGCAAAGTATTTAGTAGCAAAAGTGGTATGATAATAATGGTAACGGTAACAAAAGTAAAGATAAATGTTTTTGGGTTTTTGTAGTAGTTGTAACAGTAGCAACGGAAAAGTAAATAAGTGAAGAACAATATGTGAAAAGCTCGTAGGCAATGGATCAGTGATGGATAATTATGCCGAATGTGATTCCTCATGTAATATCTATAACATAGGGTGATATAGAACTAGCTCCAATTCATCAATGTAATGTAGGCATGTATTCCGTAAATCGTCATACATGCTTATGGAAAAGAACTTGCATGACATCTTTTGTCCTACCCTCCCGTGGAAGCGGGGTCCTAGCGGAAACTAAGGGATATTAAGGCCTCCTTTGAATAGAGAACCGGAACAAAGCATTAGCACATAGTGAATACATGAACTCCTCAAACTATGGTCATCACCGAGAAGTATCCCGATTATTGTCACTTCGGGGTTGTCGGATCATAACACATAATAGGTGACTATAGACTTGCAGGATAGGATCAAGAACACACATATATTCATGAAAACATAATAGGTTCAGATCTGAAATCATGGCACTCGGGCCCTAGTGACAAGCATTAAGCACAGCAAAGTCATAGCAACATCAATCTCAAAACATAGTGGATACTAGGGATCAAACCCTAACAAAACTAACTTGATTACATGGTAAATCTCATCCAACCCATCACCGTCTAGCAAGCCTACGATGGAATTACTCACGGACGGCGGTGAGCATCATGAAATTGGTGATGGAGGATGGTTGATGATGATGACAGTGACGAATCCCCCTCTCCGAAGCCCCGAGCGGACCCCAGATCAGCCCTCCCAAGAGAGATTAGGGCTTGGCGGCGGCTCCGTGTCATAAAACGCGATGAAACTTTCTCTCTGATTTTTTTCTCCCCGAACGTGAATATATGGAGTTGGAGTTGAGGTCGATGGAGGTCCAGGGGGCCCACGAGATAGGAGGGCGCACCCAAGGGGGGGGGCTGTCTCGTGGACAGCCTGTGGGGCCCTTGGTATTGATTCTTTCGCCAAAAATTCTTATTAATTCCAAAAAGTGCCTCTGTGGATTTCCAGGACATTCCGAGAACTTTTCTTTTCTACACATAAAACAACATCATGGCAGTTCTGCTGAAAACAGCGTCAGTCCAGGTTAGTTTCATTCAAATATGCAAGTTAGAGTTCAAAACAAGGGCACAAGTGTTTGGAAAAGTAGATACGTTGGAGACGTATCAACTCCCCCAAGCTCAAACCTTTGCTTGTCCTCAAGCAATTCAGTTGATAAACTGAAAGTGATAAAGAAAAACTTTTACAAACTCTGTTTGCTCTTGTTGTTGTAACATGAAAAGCCAGCATTCAAGTTTCAGCAAATATTATGAACTAACCATACTAACAATAACACCTAGGTCTCACAATTACTCATATCAATAACATAATCACGTAACGAGCCATAATAATAAAACTCGGATGACAACACTTTCTCAAAATAATCATAACATGATATAACAAAATGGTATCTCGCTAGCCCTTTCTAAGACCGCAAAACATAAATGCAGAGCACCTTTAAAGATCAAGGACTGACTAAACATTGTAATTCATGGTAAAAGAGATCCAGTCAAGTCATACCCAATATAAACCAATAGTAATGAATGCAAATGATAGTGTGCTCTCCAGCGGGTGCTTTTTAATAAGAAGGTGATGACTCAACATAAAAGTAAATAGATAATCCCTTCGCAGAGGGAAGCAGGGATTTGTAGAGATGCCAGAGCTCGATTTTAAAATGGAGACTGAATAACATTTTGAGCGGCATACTTTCAATGTCAACGCAACAACTATGAGATGGATGTATCTTCCATACTACATGCATTATAGGCAGTTCCCAAACAGAATGGTAAAGGTTTATACTCCCCCAACCACCAACAAACATCAATCCATAGCGTGCTCGAAACAACGAGTGCCTCCAACATACAACAACCCTGGGGGAGTTTTGTTTAATTATTTTGGTTTGCTTTGATCTTTTTGGATCATGAGATTGGGCATCCCGGTTACCGTCCCTTTCTCGTGAATGAGGAGCGGAGTCCACTCCTTGTGAGAATAAACCACCTAGCATGGAAGACATAGGCAGCCCTAGTTGAAACATGAGCTGCTTGAGCATACAAAATAGAATTTCATTTGAAGGTTTGGAGTTTGGCACATACAAATTTACTTGGAACGGCAGGTAAATACCGCATATAGGTAGGCATAGTGGACTCATATGGAACAACTTTGGGGTTTAAGGAGTTTGGATGCACAAGCAGTATTCCCGCTTAGTACAGGTGAAGGCTAGCAAAAGACTGGGAAGCGACCAACTGAGAGAGCGACAACAGCCATAAACATGCATTAAAATTAATTTACATCGAGTACAAGCATGAGTAGGATATAATCTACCATGAACATAAATATCATGAAGGATATGTTGATTTGATTCAACTACATGCGTGAACATGTGCCAAGTCGAGTCACTCAATTCATTCAAAGGAGGATACCATCCCATCATATCACATCATAATCATTCTAATAGTGTGTTGGCACGCAAGGTAAACCATTATAGATCATAGCTAATCAAGCATGGCACAAGCAACTATGATCTCTAAATGGCATTGCAAATATGTTTACTTCATAATAGTTGACCCAGGAATGATGAACTCATCATATTTACAAAAACAAGAGAGGTTGAGTTCATACCAGCTTTTCTCATCTCAATAAGTTCATCATATATCGTCATTATTGCCTTTCACTTGCACGACCGAATGATGTGTATAATAATAAGAGTGCACGTGCATCGGACTAAGCTGGAATCTGCAAGCATTCAACTCAAGAGAGAAGACAAGTATATGGGCTCTAAGTTAAATAAACAATCATGCATATAAGAGCCACTAAGCATTTTCAATATGGTCTTCTCAACCCTCAAAGGAAAGAAAATAAAATAAAACTATTTACACGGGAAAGCTCCCAACAAGTAAGAAGAAGAACTAGAAATCTTTTTGGGTTTTCATTTTAATTTCTACTACAAGCATGGAAATTAAACTAACTAATTTTTTTGGTTTTTCTTAAGGTTTATCAAACACACAAGAAGAAAACTAGAAAAAGAAATTTAAACTAGCATGGATAATACAATGAAAGAGTACGAGAACCGACGACTAGTGTGTGAACATGAATGTAAAGTCGGTGAGAAATACGTACTCCCCCAAGCTTAGGCTTTTGGCCTAAGTTGGTCTAATACCAATGACCGCCTGGCTGATATCTATAAGTGAAACTGGGGTTGTAATGAGATGCAGAGGCAACAGCCTCCTGAGCAGTAGCGTGTTGGCGAGCTGCCTCCATTCCCCTCTCGTATTCAGCTGCTTCTTCCCTGGTGACAACATATCTTCCTTTTGCCTGATAATCAAAAAGGTAGGCGGCAGGAAGAGTAACAGGGACGACGTTGCGCCTGTCATAGATTAGTCGATAATGGAGGAATTGTTCATTCCTCTCAAGAAAATGATGATCGAACATAGCTTCTTTATCCAAATAAACAGGAGGTAAAATCATATCCCCCTCTCGTGGGGCTATATTAAGAAAATTAGCCACACGGGTTGCATAAATTCCTCTAAATAAATCCCCCTTCTACTATTATTCTGCAACCTACGTGCAACTATTGCCCCCAAGTTATAACCTTTATAACCTGACACAGCACTCTTGAGGACACAAAGATTAGGGACACACATGTGACATGCTTCGTCCTTACCGTTAATGCATCTACCAATAAAGAGAGCAAAATAATGTATAGCAGGAAAATGAATGCTCCCTATGGTAGCTTGTGATATGTCCCTAGATTCTCCCACAGTAATACTATCAAGAAAATCTCTAAATTCAGATTTGCGAGGACCATTAATATTACCCCACTCCGGGAGTTTGCAAGCAGTTCTGAAATCCTCTAAATCCATGGTATAAGATGTATCATAAATATCAAACATGACGCTAGGAGAATTATGCGCACAGATATATTGGAACCTCCGCACAAAGGAATCAGTCAACTGATAGTATTGAGGACACTTATCTTGTAAGAAGTCCTCCAGCTCGGCATTACGCACATACGCGTCAAATTCCTCCTTGAAACCTGCTTCGACCATAAAATCATCGGATGGCCACTCACAAGCTCGTACATTTGCGTCCCTCGGCAATTCAACATCCTGCTCACGTATAGCAATCCTTGGCCCTTTCTTTGCCGAGGAACCACCTTGGTACATTCTTCTAAGCATATTTCTTTTCTGAAAATTTCTGAAATTTTAGTAACTTCAAAATAAAAGTGAATAAAACTAAACAAGATTGATAGCAACTACTCCTACAAGTTCCTAGAGCTTATATCATGCATTGGAATTGCTTGGGACCGCAAAAATTTAACATGCAAGCTCAAGAACATGGTCACCTATGCAGCAAAAATTTGCAATGAATAAAGCACTAGAACAAAAACTAATTGGACCAATGGAGGAGTCATATACCAAGTAACAATCTCCCAAAGCAGTTTTCTGAATGGAGCTTTGAGCAAGGAGATCGAAAATCGCAGCAAAACGAGCTAGAACTCATGCTTGAGCTGGATGGGGATTTTTTTTGGGTAGAAGATGAAGTGTGTGGGTGCTGGCATAACTGGAGGGAGGCCACCAGGGGCCCACGAGACAGGGGGCGCGCCCTCCACTCTCGTGGCCTGGTGCTTGCCCCTCATGAAGTGATTTCAGTGCCTAAAATCCTCAAATATTCCAGAAAAAATCTTACTAAATTTGCAGGGCATTTGGAGCACTTTTATTTTTGGGATATTTTTTAATGCACGGATAATTCAGAAAACAGACGGAAAATACTATTTTTGCTTTATTTAATCAAAATAACAGAAAGTAAAAAGTGGGTACAGAAGGTTGTGCCTTCTAGTTTCATCCATTTCATGATCATCAAAATGAATCCACTAACAAGGTTGATCAAGTCTTGTCAACAAACTCATTTTGAATAACACGGAACCGTAGAAATTTCGAATAACACTAAGTTGCCTCAACGGGGATATGAAAATCCCCAACAATAATAATATCATGCTTTTTCTTGACAGTAGGGAGAGGAAATTCAAAACCTCCAATAATAATAGTTGGAACTTGTCCAATAGAATTGATGCTATGAACTTGAGATTGTTTCCTCAGAAAGTGTACCGTATGCTCATTACCATTAACATGAAAAGTGACATTGACTTTGTTGCAATCAATAACAGCCCCTACAGTATTAAGAAAAGATCTACCAAGGATAATAGACATACTATCGTCCTCGGGAATGTCAAGAATAACAAAGTCCATTAAGATAGTGACATTTGCAACCACAACAGGCACATCCTCACAAAAACCGATAGGTATAGCAGTTGATTTATTAGCCATTTCCAAAGATATTTTAGTAGGTGTCAACTTATTCAATTCAAGTCTACGATATAAAGAGAGAGGCATAACACTAACACCGGCTCCAAGATCACATAAAGCAGTTCTAACATAATATCTTTTAATAGAGCATGGTATAGTTGGTACACCCGGATCTCCAAGTTTCTTTAGTATTCCACCCTTAAAAGTGTAATTAGCAAGCATGGTGGAAATTTCAACTTCCGTTATCTTTCTTTTATTTGTAATGATATCCTTCATATACTTAGCATAAGTATTTACTTTCAGCATATCAGGTAAGCGCATACATAAGAAAATAGGTCTAATCATTTCAGCAAAGCACTCAAAATCCTCATCATCCTTTGACTTGGATGGTTTAGGAGGAAAGGGCATGGGTTTCTGAACCCATGGTTCTCTTTCTTTACCGTGCTTCCTAGCAACAAAATCTCTCTTATCATAACGTTGATTCTTTGATTGTGGGTTATCAAGATCAACAAGAGGTTCAATCTCTACATAATTGTTTTTGCTAGGTTGAGCATCAACATGAACATTATCATTAACATTATCACTAGGTTCATGTTCATCACCTGATTGTGTTTCAGCATCAGAAATAGAAATATCATTGGGATTCTCATGTGTGTCTACAGTAGGTTCACTAGAAGCATGCAAAGTTCTTTCATTTTTCTTTTTCTTCTTTTTAGAAGAACTAGGTGCCTCTAAATTATTTCTCTGAGAATCTTGCTCGATTCTCTTAGGGTGGCCTTCAGGATACAAAGGTTCCTGAGTCATTCTACCAGTTCTAGTAGCCACTCTAATAGCAAAGTCATTTTTATTATTTAATTCATCAAGCAAATCATTTTGAGCTTTGAGTACTTGCTCAGCTTGAGTAGCAACCATAGAAGCATATTTGCTAACGAGGTGAAGTTCATCTTTAACTCTAGCTATATTATCGCCTACGCGTCCTATCTCGAAAGCATTATTCTTTAACTCTCTACCAACATAAGCATTAAAACTTTCTTGTCTAGCCATAAAGTCATCAAATTCATCTAAGCATGGGCTATGAAATTTAGTAGAGGGTATTTCAACTTTATCATATCTATAGAGAGAATTTACCTTTACTACCTGTGTCGGGTTATCAAGACAATATGGTTCTTCAGGTGGTATATTAAGACCATGTATTTCTTCAATAGGAGGTAAATTCTTAACATCTTCAGCTTTAATACCTTTTTCTTTCATTGATTTCTTTGCCTCTTGCATATCTTCAGGACTGAGAAATAAAACACCTCTCTTCTTCGGAGTGGGTTTAGGAATAGGCTCAGGAGTTGGCTCAATTGGTTCAGGAATTACTTCAGGAATTGGCTCGGGAAGAGTCCAATTATTTTCATTAGTCAACATATTATTCAATAATATTTCAGCTTCGTCGACTGTTCTTTCCCCTGAAAACACAACCAGCACAACTATCCAAGTAGTCCTTGGAAGCATCGGTTAGTCCATTATAAAAGATATCAAGTATTTCATTTTTCTTAAGAGGATGATCAGGCAAAGCATTAAGTAACCGGAGAAGCCTCCCCAAAGCTTGTGGGAGACTCTCTTCTTTGATTTGCACAAAATTATATATTTCCCGCAAGGCAGCTTGTTTCTTATGAGCAGGGAAATATTTAGCAGAGAAGTAATAAATCATATCCTGGGGAAGGAGCAAGAGAATTATACCAAGTCTTAGCATCACCCTTTAATGAAAACGGAAATATCTTAAGGATATAAAAATAGCGAGACTTCTCATCATGAGTAAACAGGGTAGCTATATCATTCAACTTGGTAAGATGTGCCACAACAGTTTCAGATTCAAGGCCATAAAAAGGATCAGATTCAACTAAAGTAATAATTTCAGGATCAACAAAGAATTCATAATCCTTATCAGTAAGACAGATAGGTGAAGTAGCAAAAGCAGGGTTGGGTTTCATCCTAGCATTAAGAGACTGCGGCTTCCATTTAGCTAACAGTTTCTTAAGATCATATCTATCATTGCAAGCAAAGATTTCCCTAGCAACTTCTTCATTCATAACATAACCCTTAGGAACAACAGGTAATACATAATCATTGGGAGAACCTTCATCATCACTATCATCAATAATAGGTTCTTCAGTAATATCATTCCCCTAACTCTAGCAAGTTGTTCATCAAGAAATTCACCTAATGGCAAAGTAGTATCACGCACAGAAGTAGTTTCATCATGCATAGCAGAAGTGGCATCATCAATAACATGCAACATATCAGAATTCATAGCAGTAGCAGGTTTAGGTGTCGCAAGCTTACTAATAACGGAAGGAGAATCTAGCGCAGAGCTAGATGGCAGTTCCTTACCTCCCCTCGTAGTTGAGGGAAAAATAGTAGTTCGGTCGTCTTTCAAGTTCTTCATAGTGATCAACAGATATAAATCCCAAGTGACTCAGAGAATAGAGCTATGCTCCCCGGCAACGGCGCCAGAAATTAGTCTTGATAACCCACAAGTGTAGGGGATCGCAACAGCTTTTGAGGGTAAAGTATTCAACCCAAATTTATTGATTCAACACAAGGGGAGCCAAAGAATATTCTTGAGTATTAGCAGTTGAGTTGTTAATTCAACCACACCTGGATAACTTAGTATCTGCAGCAAAGTATTTAGTAGCAAAAGTGGTATGATAATGATGGTAACGGTAACAAAAGTAAAGATAAATGTTTTTGGGTTTTTGTAGTAGTTGTAACAGTAGCAATGAAAAAGTAAATAAGTGAAGAACAATATGTGAAAAGCTCGTAGGCAATGGATTAGTGATGGATAATTATGCCGAATGCGATTCCTCATGTAATAGCTATAACATAGGGTGATATAGAACTAGCTCCAATTCATCAATGTAATGTAGGCATGTATTCCGTAAATCGTCATACATGCTTATGGAAAAGAACTTGCATGACATCTTTTGTCCTACCCTCCCGTGGAAGCGGGGTCCTAGCGGAAACTAAGGGATATTAAGGCCTCCTTTGAATAGAGAACCGGAACAAAGCATTAGCACATAGTGAATACATGAACTCCTCAAACTATGGTCATCACCGAGAAGTATCCCGATTATTGTCACTTCGGGGTTGTCGGATCATAACACATAATAGGTGACTATAGACTTGCAGGATAGGATCAAGAACACACATATATTCATGAAAACATAATAGGTTCAGATCTGAAATCATGGCACTCGGGCCCTAGTGACAAGCATTAAGCATAGCAAAGTCATAGCAACATCAATCTCAGAACATAGTGGATACTAGGGATCAAACCCTAACAAAACTAACTTGATTACATGGTAAATCTCATCCAACCCATCACCGTCCAGCAAGCCTACGATGGAATTACTCACGGACGGCGGTGAGCATCATGAAATTGGTGATGGAGGATGGTTGATGATGATGACAGTGACGAATCCCCCTCTCCGAAGCCCCGAGCGGACCCCAGATCAGCCCTCCCGAGAGAGATTAGGGCTTGGCGGCGGCTCCGTGTCGTAAAACGCGATGAAACTTTCTCTCTAATTTTTTTCTCCCCGAACGTGAATATATGGAGTTGGAGTTGAGGTCGGTGGAGGTCCAGGGGGGCACGAGATAGGAGGGCGCGCCCTAGGTGGGGGCCCTGTCTCGTGGACAGCCTGTGGGCCCCCTAGTATTGATTCTTTCGCCAAAAATTCTTATTAATTCCAAAAAGTGCCTCCGTGGATTTATAGGACATTCCAAGAACTTTTCTTTTCTACACATAAAACAACATCATGGCAGTTCTGCTGAAAATAGCGTCAGTCCGGGTTAGTTTCATTCAAATCATGCAAGTTAGAGTTCAAAACAAGGCCAAAAGTGTTTGGAAAAGTAGATACGTTGGAGACGTATCAGTTGCTAGTAGTGTTGATTACTCCTTGTAGTTGATGCTAATTGGTTTACTTGGTGGAAGATCATATGTTCAGATCCTTAATGCATATTAATACTCCTCTGATCATGAACATGAATATGCTTTGTGAGTAGTTACGTTTGTTCCTGAGGACATGGGTGAAGTCTTGCTATTAGTAGTCATGTGAATTTTGTATTCATTCGATATTTTGATGAGATGTATGTTGTCTCTCCTCTAGTGGTGTTATGTGAACGTCGACTACATGACACTTCACAATTATTTGGGCCTAGAGGAAGGCATTGGGAAGTAATAAGTAGATTATGGGTTGCTAGAGTGATAGAAGCTTAAACCCTAGTTATGTGTTGCTTCGTAAGGGGCTGATTTGGATCCACTAGTTTCATGCTATGGTTAGGTTTACCTTAATACTTCTTTTGTAGTTGCGGATGCTTGCAATAGGGGTTAATAATAAGTGGGATGCTTGTCCAAGAAAGGGCGGTACCCAAGCACCGGTCCACCCACATATCAAATTATCAAAGTAACAAACGCGAATCATCTGAGCTTGATGAAAACTAGCTTGAGGATAATTCCCATGTGTCCTCGGGGGAGCTTTTCTCATTATAAGAAATTTTCCAGGCTTGTCCTTTGCTATAAAAAGGATTGGGCCACCTTGCTGCACCTTATTTACTTTCATTGCTTGTTACCCTTTACAAATTATCTTATCACAAAACTATCTGTTACCTACAATTTCAGTGCTTGCAGAGAATACCTTACTGAAAACCGCTTGTCATTTCCTTCTGCTCCTCGTTGGGTTCGACACTCTTACTTATCGAAAGGACTACAATAGATCCCCTATACTTGTGGGTCATCAGGTAGCACCTCCCAGTACCAGCCCATCGGAGCCCAGTCCCGGACATGGCCCCTCTGATCAAGCAGGCCTCCTCCGCCGAGTCGACGACGAGGATGCGGGATAGGCATCATCGACGTCGATGCAGGAATAAATGCTTTAACTAAAAAAATAACAACAAATGTGACATGTTCAAAATATGAGATGTCCACTTCAAAACGAATCAACCTAGAATTTTGTTAAATACACCTAAAATGCCTAAATTCTATTAACTACACCTAATTAAAAACCTACATTATAAACATGGTTCGATCATAACTAGGGTTCATACTACATTATTCTAAGACTTAAACCTACATTTTTCAACTAGCTAGGGTTCAAAATAAACTAGGGATGAGGAGGAAGGAGGGAGGAGTACCTCTCGGTGGAGGATGGCCGGCGGGGGAGGAGGGCCGACGCGCGAGGACGGACGACGAGGGAGGAGGCTGGTGCGGGGAAGGGCAGACGGCGGGGGAGGAGGGCCGCCGCGGGCGAGGGTAGCAGGCGGGGGAGGAGGGCCGGCCCGGGCGAGGGCGGCCGACAGGGGAGGCGTGGGGAAGGGCGGCGCGCGGGGGACGGCGGCCGGAGCGGGGGGATTGACGGAGGAGAGTGAGTGAGTGTGAGTGTGAGTGAGTGAGATCGAGTGAGGGGGTGATGTCGGCGGGATGGGGAAGGATGGCTTTAGAAGTAGCACGCTTCAGGAAAACGCGCTACTGCTAAACGCCCTAGCAGTAGCGCGGTTTGAAATAAGGCGCTATTGCTATAACTAGCTGGGGGCGAGGTCGTGGCAATTATAGCAGTAGCGCGGCTTACTACAGACGCGCTAGTGCTACTTTGATTTCTGCAGCGCATTTTTTCTACACGCGCTACTGCTAAGTAGCAGTAGCGTCTTGTTTGAAGCGCGTTGCTGCTAAGATTCTGTGTATAAGGTTTTCCCTAGTAGTGATAGCACTAGACATTGTAATCTTCGGGAGCTAGAACATATGGATGCAAAAAAATGAAAAGATATTCAGGGGAGTAACTCCTATCTTGAGCTCCTGGCAAATACTGTTCAAGCAAGATTTAAGCCTCTTACACCACCATATCAAGTCTAAGAATGTCCAGGCTTTCAAAAGTTGGATTGATTCGCATATGTGATGATGAATCTTGAGTACTCTTTCCTCTGATTTAGTGATCCTTAGGACAGGAGTAGGACAATTTACTGGTATATTATTTTCTTTTTTGTTTTTGGTTTCCTTCCTGTAAATATCCCATATTAATTGAAAATATACCGTAGAAAAATTGTTCTATGGTCAGTGGTTCAAAAAAAGGAATGTAATCCTCCATGGAACACAAGATCCAGCGGTCTAGTCTGTTTCATGTGGTCTCTCCACTTCCGCCACAGATACGATGCCTGGCATATGGTGATCTCCACCACGAAATAGACTATCAACACCATGACTTGATAAGTTAATTAACTATCCTCTCAAAGTATGAATTTACCCCTACAAACTAGGTACTCCCTAAAATTTTGTAACAATACTCCATGTTAATTACATTGGAGTACGAACTGACCTATTCCGTTGGATCACAACAAATGGAGGGTCTACATTCACTTAGGGGTATTGTAAAAGAGCTCTCTATAACATATTTTTCCGGTACCTCCAACTCCTATCCTAAGCTGCACCAACAAAGATTTGCAGCTTGACAGCCAAAAGAAAAGAAAGGCTCTATGAAGAAATGTACTAAGGATCTCGAGCTCAAACACCACCATGGACCACTACCAATCAAAACCATCTTTTGAGCGGGTAAGCTGGAGAGAGGTGCTTCAACACATTTTAGAATTTACTTCCTCCGTCTCACAATATAAGACGTGTTTTGACACTACACTAGTATAAAAAATGCTCTTATATTATGGGGCGGAGGGAGTATTTATCTTGGGGAGAATCGATATAACGCCCCTAGTTCATCTGCCTTTGCTCATACACCCTTTCTTTGTCTGCCTTGCTTATGAGCCCCTTGTTTGATTTGCCTCTTGATTATAAGCCTTTTTTGCACGTTTAAGCATTAATTCATCACCTGATTCTAAATCAGTTGTTATACAGATGAACAAAAGACTGAAATATTCTCCCTTATCTTCTCTTCATGGGACTTGGCTTGCAGATCCTATGGTTTGTTTGGGGGTGATAGAAGCCACAAGGGGAGGGGATTCGAGTCGGGGCGCGCGGAGAGAGAGCTGGATTTGGCTGGGGACGGGCCGTGGTGGAGGAGGCAGCACGGAAGGAGAAGCCGCCAGGGCGCTAGAGGCGTCGAGGGGGGTCCGGCCTTCCCCCGCATGCGCAGAGGTTGTTGAGCTTCACGGGAATGGCAGCGAAGGAGCTTGGGCTAGGGTTGCCAATAGAAGAAGCACGGTTAGGACGTTTAGGTCCCTCATGGGAGGCGCAGCCGAGGTGTGGGGAAGACTGCGCGGAGGTTGTCGAGCTCTTGGGAATGCCAGCAATGCACGTAGAGGGGTGAGAACTCTCATAGAATCGTCGTTAGTTGCTTAATGATCCAGCTAAACATGAAAAGGGGGCTATGGTCAAGAAATTTGAGCAACAAGGGGGCTCATAAGGAAGGCAGACAAAGAAAGGGGTGTATGAGCAAAGGCAGATGAACTAGGGGGGTTATAATAGATTCTCCCTTTATCTTGCACAAGCCTAGCCCATATTACCTTCTTTATACAAGGGAGTACATTTATATCTG
>NC_057810.1:159936950-160030002 GCF_018294505.1 Triticum aestivum
CCAAATCCATTTGATGATATCTTGCTTCTTCCTACAATGCAAGATCGAGCTGCATCATGGCAACATCTAATAGCTTTAGGCCTCGGCTGCATATCATGAAGGTGACCATCTACTACGCTGCACCACCAGCAGGTCCCGCTCTAGTTCGCGCCTTATTAATGTCCATTACAACGACGGCCCCTACTGAAAGATGCAAATGCTCAGATGCGGGAACTTGACCAGTGCTGCAGTGAGCTCCCCGTAGCCTATGTCCTTCTAATTGCCGTCGACGACAGCCACGAGTGCCATCGTCTACAACCCTGGCCAGCGACTCTCCTTGAAGCTCCTCCCTACACCGACCCTACATACCTACTACCTCTTCTTCATGTAGCAACGCAACCTCATGTCTACTTCTCGTCCACTTGGAGATGAAGAGGGACCAAATTCATTAGAGACTGATGGTATGTAGGCACAGAGTTTACGTAACAAATATTTGCATTCGAAATCTCTGGCTCAAGTTACCGTAAGACCTAATGATTCACCATTTTGGAAGGGACTCATGAGGACAGAAGATTCATTCTTCCATAGGGCCAAATTCATTGTTGGTAATGGGACGACAACAAGATTATGGGAGGATACGTGCTTAGGAGAGACGCCTCTAGCCTTACAGTACCCCACCCTATATAATATTGTACAACTTAAGGAGGACTATGTGGCTACAATATTACATACGGTGCCCTTAAATATCTAGTTCAGGAGGTCTTTAGTAGGGGAATGTTGGAGCTCTTGGCTACACTTGGTGCGGAGGTTGATGGATGTTCAACTCTCCGACCAGCATGATTCCTTTAACTGGAAGTTAACTGTCAGCGAAGTGTTTACGGTCAAATCTATGTATATGGATATAATTAATTCTGGGCCAATCCCGAGATTGATACATATTTGGAAAGTCAAGGTTCCCTTGCGCATCAAAATTTTCATGTGGTTTGTGCACAAAAAAGTGATCATTACCAAAGATAATTTGCTTAAGCGACGTTGGGTAGGTAGTGCAAGATGTTGTTTCTGTGATCAAGACGAAACAATACAACACATCTTCATAGATTGCCCTCTCGCGAAATAACTTTGGCGAACCATTCATATAGCCTTTAACATTACTCCTCCAGCTAGTACTGATGCATTATTTGGGACGTGGCTAACTGGAGTAGAACATATGACAGCGGTCGTATTCGGATTGGAATATGTGCGTTACTTTGGGCTATATGGAACAGCATGAATGATATGATCTTTAACAGACAAAACATCTTAAATTTCTTGCAGGTTATCTCCAGAGCTACGGCATGGATCCGTACGTGGCCGTTACTCACTCCTACGAACTCTAGGGAGCCTTTGGTTACTGGGTGCAACCAGTGGGAGATGGTAGCACGGGGTATCTTCAACCGGTTTGGATGGCGGTCTCATAATAGGATAGATGTTTAGCGATCTGGTCATATTATCATGTCGGTTGTGGCTTTGAGGTTATTTTGTTTTCCTTTCTTTTTTGCTCTGTTTGTGAGCTATACTGGATCACAAACTTTATATTTTGTTGGCATTTTTTAATAATCTGGCTCCATGCATCTTTCGGATGCAGAGGCCGGGGGTAAGCCTCCTTTCAAACAAAACTGACAGAAATGCAAACTAAAGACTACAGAGTAAACTGGCAGAAATGCAAACTAACAGAAATAAGTTGCCAGGCATCATTCTAAGATAAATATTCTTTTTAACATCCAATGTGTGCTCCCTCCTATACATATGGATATATAGAAGATCAAAACTAGAAGGAGAAAACGAAAACGAAGTCGAGTAACAGTATCAGAACGGTCTAAAAAAGGGGAGGTCGTAGTACTTTCTAGTGGCTTTTAAGCTAACAATTTTTCTGAGCAGCTACGCCAAGCATTGATTTTACTCTTATGCTAACCCATCCTTCTCACAGAACTCGCTTGGTACAATGGGGCGCCTAAATCCATGAACCAGTTGGTATTATATCCATGTAGTGGCCATACCACCGGTAGAATGTATGCCAAGCGCTCAATAGATTGCCTCTAGGTGCCCTCATGCGCGTCAGCTTTACCCTGCACGTACGTGTTATGTGTTCTGGTCCTCTAGTCATTGTGTTATGCTCGAGCCGTGAACTTGTGATACTCAAGTGTGATAAAGCATGTGTTCGTAAGGTCTTATTTGTATGTCTAATTACTGCCTCACTTTTTAAGAGGTGGAAATCATTGTGTCTCAATTGATAGCGCAGGTCAAGTTTCATTCAAAAATGAAAAGCGGGTAGCATTATGCATGTCCTTGTGCTTGTTGATATTACTACAAACCAATTTAAACAAAGAAACATTAACATGTTTTTGCAGGTTCCTTCGTCTTTACAAATAGTCATGAGTCAGTTCTAGCTTTGCTGAACTTGTTGTAAATTAATAGCATGATGTCTCTGTAGCGGAAGTTCAATTTGGCTCCCAGGAGCATGTGCACCTGCGCACGAAAAATGATTTTTGGTATGTCAAAAAATCCCAACAAACTTTTTATATATTCATAGTCACATCCAAATGCTACCTGCAAAGTTTTAGGCAAAAGGTTAAACATTTTGCCCTGTGTAAAAAAAAAATTGAACACCAAATGTTACCCAAAAATGTCATCCTAAATTGTTTTTTTCACCGATGAAGCACTACTGCTCTGTTTCAGATGAAATTTGCCAAGCATGCTAGTGGCAGTAACACAAACATCCACACAATATTTTTAAAAAAAATATTTGACCACTTTTTTTACGTACTGTTCATTGGGGAGCCCGGACGCCCCCCGATCATTTGTAACCTCTCTAGTGAAGCCTATAATGTCGTACTGCACATCCCGGTTCCAGGATTAGTATATTTCCCAGTGCCTCCAATTCTTATATTCTTGTAATGTTCATGAAGCTATTATAGCTCACGCATCGCTATAGCGACTCGATCTCAAACGGTCAAGTCTCTGTGCTTAAGTGTCATCCCTGGATCGGTATGCTGATACACACAGTACTCGAGGATTTATAACAGAGGTAAATCACATGTATAAAATAATGTAAATACTATTACCTCAATCCATAAAGCGGAAGAACAACAAGATTGTGGATTCCCATCAGCACCAACGGCAAGGTTGAGTATAGAAATCGTAGCCCTAACGTATCACTTAATTACTCGTCGTAAGAAATCCTACAACATGAGACGTTATAGCCATGTAGGTCAGTACATTGAATGTACTGGCAAATTCACACCATAGGATAATAATGAATAATAACTATCACTACATGCATATTTGGCTGGTGGAAAGCTCTAAGTTTATAATGTTTTTTTGCGAAAAACCAATTTTTCCCTACAACAAAGGAATATATTTTATTTAACTACAAAATTTGTTGAAAATATTGAGAAGGTTCCTCCAACTCAATCCCAAATTAATAATCATCAACCCAACAAATTATTTAAATAACGTGGTGAGATCAACATGATAATCCAAGAACCAGATACTCAAGATGTCCATAACCGGGGACACAGCTAATCATGATTAGTTTATACACTCTGCAGAGGTTTGCGCACTTTCCCCACAAGACTCGATAGCGTCCGTTGGATTTCTCGCACTACAAGGTGTTTGAGAAACGGATGACCGAGACACAGTGCCCGGGCAAACCACTAGGTACTCCAGGGTGCCCCAACCATTCCACCCAGATGTGTATTAAAATAGCCACCTTAAGTTAACCATTAATAATAACTCTCACATCTGTCATGAATTACTCAAACCAAACCACGTCTACGAGCATAGCATAGTAGTATAAGCATAACGTAGTAGTAACTCCCAAGGTTTGAATGCGGGACAATAGGTTCCTACCTCATCAACTACTTCAAATCCTATTCATGCAATTGTTTGAGGATGAAACTAATGCATAAAAACTGGGTATGAAAGGGATGTGATTGAAGTGTGAACTTGCCTGTATGATTGATGAAGATGATTTGCACTCAAAACTCTTGATAGTTCTACTCGTCACACTCCGGTCAATCTATCGTGAGCAAGCAATAGTAACCACACATAAGCAATCACTCAAAAGATGGGATAGAACGAAGAAGACAAATCAGAAAACATCAAAACCAAGCAGATAACTCTTGCAACATAAAACAGTTTCTAACAGTATCAAAATTATGTGAATTTGGCCTTATCAGAAAGTTTAGGTCAAGAGCTTTGATTTGCAAAAAGAATCAACTCAAACGGAGTTATAAAACTGAAGAAACAGACGAAACAAGATCAAATACTAATCTGAACTAAACTCAAATTTTAAAATGTCAAAAACATGTTCAAGTTGGTTTACTGGACAGAAGAGATCATTACAAAGATTTAGGCGTTGGTTTCATCGAAAACAGAGGTACGGATAAAAATATTTGATCAAAAGAAGTTTGAGCATTAAACTGAACAAATTTCGAAATTTCAAAATGGGATAGATTCATTGGATAGGTGGAATCAAGATGAAAATGTAGGCGCTAGTTTCATCTAATTTGGATGAAGGAGTAAAAAGTTTGAAAAATCAGGGAAAAGACGACTTCAGAGAGAGGAGACGACTTCCAGAATTTCCGCCGGAGAGGAGAAATATATTTTTTAGTGAATCTAGTCAAACCAAAATATATTGATTTAACCTGAATCGGATAATTTTTGAAGGCTCTATGAATGTATATTTATAGATGGAAAAGAGACTTAGAGGTCAAAAGCTAGGCAATGTGGATAAAATGTAGACGAAAAGAGAAAAGAGGGGAAATATCGCCTTCGGCCGGCCGACGCGTACACGGCTGCAGTTTTTTTTCGGCTAAACAAGAAAAGAAAGAAAAAACCTGAGAAGGATTATGGGTGGCTGGGCCTGGCCCATGTAGGAAAAAGAAAAAAAAGATGGGGCGCCCGCTGCCACTATGCTGGGCACGTGGGCGACAGTTAGATCCAGGTGCACGCGCAGTTTTTTTTATGAAAACAGGAAAGGAAAACTGAATAACGAAAATAAAGTAATACTTTATATAGGCATATTATATATAAAAAAATTTGAAAAGGATTTTCTACAATATGAACATTTTTCTAGCATCAAATAAGATCCACAAAAATTCAGATAAATCAAAGAGTGCTACTGGTCCAATAAAATCCAAAAAAATCATTTTAAAAATACCAAAATGATTTCAAATTTATTTCTCTCCAATTTTCTATTGTAGGGAATCATGTTACCCTGCTTTTCATATATTTTATTTTTGGAGAAAAATAATTTGAATAAAACCCAAATAACTCCAATTTGAAAATAATTTCAAAATGGCTTTTTTAATTTGAAATCTTTGAAACTTCCAACTCATATTTCATATAATTTGAAAAAGTCATTTTATCTTCTCTCGTGAAAATCATTGAGTTGCATAAAGTTCCAGAATTGGAAATATTTTCCAAATGAAATTCAAATCTTTCTCAAAACCCTTTTTCATTTAATTAAATGAAAGAAGTCATGTCATCTTCTCTCTAGGGTTTTATGATGAAATGAATTTGAATTCATGAAGATCATAAATGAAAAATGAAAGTTTGGGAAAGTCCTTTTATTCCCTCTCATTTAACTTTCATAAAGTTTCGAATTTCACTCAATTTCACTCAAGCAATCAAACAATCAATCAAAACTATCTATTTAATATAACATTCCAAAATTTAGAATTTTGGGATGTTACAATCGCACACACCATAAGGCCCAGCAATCTCTGCCTTGCAACACTATTTATCCTTATGAGTGGGCAAGGAGGATATCTTCGTCAACAAATTCTAGAATTTGTTTTAACTCAATAGCACTTACCATAGTATCCCCTTTATTTTTAGTTTTTTGCAGGTATAGTAATTGGAGCCCCGTGTCCCTCACAAAGTAGCTGGTAATAATTGCACACCCTTCCATTTGTTGGCATATACTCCAACCATTTTGAAGATATCATATTTGTACTATTTAATATTCCAAAATGTTTTTAAGGGATATTCCAAATTGTTACATGTTGTCTAGATCCTATAAGAACCGAAGACCATGCATGGTGCACATATACCTTTCACAATGGTGCTACATATATGTACATTTGACTAAAAAATAATTTTATTTGTGGGTTACATAAAAAAATAACATGGATCCAAAATAGCAAAAAGTAGATAATAGAAATGCACACATTCTGTCTTCCGGTGTAATGTACCAATAAAATATATTCTAATAAGTTTCCTTTGTTTTGTGGGGAATATTCTAATAAATTTTAAGGTTAGGGAGTACACATATACATGTACATTTTCTGGAACCTTTAAAATACACTTCCTTTCTTTCTTTTTTGATCAAACTCAAAGGATCCAATCAAGGTTTCTACACAGTATCATGATATATCAGTGTCACTGTTTTAGATAGTGGGTTTGAGAAGCACACAAGATTTTAACCCACACTATTAATGAAATGAAAAAACATATAGTACTCCTTGTGATGGGAAAATATATTATCCTTCATGGAGTGGTATGTTGCCAGATAATTTAGGGCACGAGGAGACTCGATTACTAAATATAGAAGTGAAGATATTTTCCTTTCATTGATATATAGTGTGAGTACACACATACTGACTGGCCACAAAAAAATATAACAAGATAATTCAAATATTAATGTAACATAATTGGTGAACAATACATATTGGTAAATATACTATCAGGAAAGGTATATGTGTATAAGTTCAACTATTCTTAACATTTGTTGCATACACTATTTTTTAGAAAATTAAACTAGAGAAATAATTAGAATGTAATTTCAAAGGTTTGCCAAACATAACTTCCAACGATGCATATTGGTTACCATGTGATAGAAAGGATATATTTCGATAAAGTCCTGACCAGAAAAATATCCGTGGGTTTACCAATTATGTTACACTATTGAATTGTCTTGTTATATTTTTCGAAGTGGTTGGTAGATCTGTACTAACACTAAATGAAATGAAAACATAATACACAAAAACATGATATATTCATCTTCCTTTGATAGTAATTCAGGCTAGGAAAACATAGAACACGACAAAGTAAAAATATTCATCTTTTTATATTTAGCAACTGAATCACCGGGAGGCATAACTTATTCATCTTTACCTGTTTTTCACTTGTAATTTCATTCCTAGCTTTTAGAACTATTTGTAGATTCAGTGGCCACATGGGAATGACATGAATGAGATTGCAAAAGGGGGAATGAAGTATTTCATTCAACCTCTTCTCCGAGGTGGTGTTCTTGGTTTTGTGGAATATATAGTTCGTCAGAAATGCAAACATTTTCAGGAGAGAGTTGCCATCTTTTCCTAAGTGGATGACTAGCTATGTGCTTGTTGTAACCCTTTTGGTTCAGAGAATTAATTCCAAGCATAAGGATAAACTTCTTAGATGGGCTATTTACTTGCCACCATAGGTTTTTACTTTTATCCTTTGTATATATTCTTGAAACATGTACTTGTAATTACGCTTTGTGTGCATTTTGTGCAATGATATGATAGGCTAGGAGGTTATTGTCATACAATGTTGGTCAAAAAATTTATTCATTGAGATAACAATTAGGTAACATACCCTACACGAAAAAGGATAAATACATTTCTATCATAGAAAATTATTATTCATTCTTTCATTAATAGTGTGGCTCAAAATCTCATGTGTCTCCCAAATCCACCCTAAAACCTAGTGACGCTAATATATTGTGATATTGTTTGGAAACCCCAAATGTATTCTCTAATCTCGTTTTATGAAAGCACAATCTAAAGTCTCGGAAAACCCGTTGCACATGTAGATGTGTACTTTGTAACATTGCACTTTAATGCAAAATCTTTTTATCTGCATGTGAAACATAAATGAGTGCAGCATTTCTTATCTACTACTATTTGCTATTTTGGATCCACGCATTAGCCTTTTGTTGTGTAACATGGAAATGAAAATATTTCATGCTTAAATGTTAGTATTGACATTTGCATGTAAGAAAAGAAATCAAAATTTTCTCAAATTTAAAGGAGGGTTTTTGTTTTTGAATTTGTTGACTATTGAAGCCTGGGAGAAAAAGATTTCCACTCAATATGGTGATACAGAATCCTTATGTGTGGGTTCATCCATTTCTTCGTACTAGCCACCATCCTAGCTGGTGGGGAGTGAGAGGTCCATGCGATGTGGAACTACCAGCCCTGCCCACATGGTCTTCCTTAGACATGTTGGGTTCATGATCGTTTAAGATTGAGTCATCGTGTCTAGTCAACAATAATCATAGTCCAAGTCCAAGAATGCAATGAGGAACATGTCTTGAGTTGCACAAGAAATCAGTTTGGCCCTCATACTGGGCGCCAGATGTAGACGATGAATGCATCAATGACCTTACAATCTATAGGGAAGTCGTGGAGACAGTATAGGGAAGGGTCATGCCCAAAGTATCCTCAAACGATGACATAGATGACATAGTGGTTTTACCTAGGCTCAACCCTCGGATGCGTAAAAGCCCTATGTCATGCCTACTGAGCTTTATTCATCAATGATAGGATTACAATGGGCTAGATATGATTTAGAGAGCTATCTATAGTCTTCTTGCGTCCCATGTTAGTTGTTCCTTTGACGAATGGTCACCTGCCCTTTCTGTTATATAGGCTGACGTGGACCGGTGATTAGGTAGCTATATTTAGGGGATACAATGCAATCGGGAATCGGATACATCTATGTTGTATCTACTTTTCTAAACACTTTTGCCCTTGTTTTGGACTCTAACTTGCATGATTTGAATGGAGCTAACCCGGACTGACGCTATTTTCAGCAGAATTGCCATGGTGTTAATTTTTGTGCAGAAATAAAAGTTCTCGAAATGACCTGAAAATCCACGGAGCAACTTTTAAGAATTAATAAAAAATATTGGCGAAAGAAATAGTGTCAGGGGGCCCACACCCTGTCCACAAGGGTGGGGGCGAGCCCCCTCCCCTAGGCGTGCCCCCTGCCTTGTGGGCCCCCTGAACGTCCACCGACCTCAACTCCAACTCCATATATTTGCTTTCGCGGAGGAAATAATCAGAGAGAAAGTTTCATTGCGTTTTATGATACGGAGCCACCGCCAAGCCCTAATCTCTCTCGGGAGGGCTGATCTGGAGTCCGTTCGGGGCTCCAGAGAGGGGGATTCGTTGTCGTCGTCATCATCAACCATCCTCCATCACCAATTTCATGATGCTCACCACCGTGCATGAGTAATTCCATCATAGGCTTGCTGGATGGTGATGGGTTGGATGAGATTTACCATGTAATCAAGTTAGTTCTGTTAGGGTTTGATCCCTAGTATCCACTATGTTCTGAGATTGATGTTGCTATGACTTTGCTATGCTTAATGCTTGTCACTAGGGCCCGAGTGCCATGATTTCAGATCTGAACCTATTATGTTTTCATGAATATATGTTAGTTCTTGATCCTATCTTGCAAGTCTATAGTCACCTATTATGTGTTATGATCCGACAACCCCGAAGTGACAATAATCGGGATACTTCTCGGTGATGACCGTAGTTTGAGGAGTTCATGTATTCACTGAGTGCTAATGCTTTGGTCTGGTTCTCTATAAAAAGGAGGCCTTAATATACCTTAGTTTCCATTAGGACCCCCCTACCACGGGAGGGTAGGACAAAAGATTTATGCAAGTTCTTTTCCATAAGCACGTATGACTATATTCGAAATACATGCCTACATTACATTGATGAACTGAGCTAGTTCTGTGTCACCCTATGTTATAACTATTACATGAGGAATCACATCCGACATAATTATCCATCACTGATCCAATGCCTACGAGCTCTTCACATATTGTTCTTTGGTTAGTTACTTTACTGCTGCTACTGTTACAATTACTACAAAACTGCTACCGTTACTTTTTCTACTGTTACCGTTACTTCCATACTACTTTGCTACTAAATACTTTGTTGCAGATACTAAGTTATCCAGGTGTGGTTGAATTGACAACTCAACTGCTAATACTTGAGAATATTCTTTGGCTCTCCTTGTGTCGAATCAATAAATTTGGGTTGAATACTCTACCCTCGAAAGTTATTGCGATCCCCTATACTTGTGGGTTATCAAGACTATTTTCTTGCGCCATTGCCGGGGAACATAGCTCTATTCTTTGAGTCACTTGGGATTTATATCTGCTGGTCACTATGAGGAACTTGAAAGACGAAAGAACTAAGATTTTTTTCCACAACTACGAGGGGAGGTAAGGAACTGCAATCTAGCTCTGCACTAGATTCTCCTTCTGTTTTGAGTAAGCTTGCGACACCTAAACCTGCTACTGCTATGAATTCTGATATGTCGCATGTTATTGATGATGCCACTTCTGCTATGCATGATACTTATGATGAAATTACTTATGTGCTTGATACTACTGTGCCATTAGGTGAATTTCTTGATGAACAACTTTCTAGGGATAGAGAGAATGAAATTATTGAAGATGAAATTATTAAAGATAGTGATGATGAATGTTCTCCCCCTAAGTATGAATTGCCTGTTGTTCGAGAGGGTTATGTTATGGATGAAGAAACTACTAGAGCTATTCTTGCTTGCAATGATAGATCTGATCTTAAGAAGTTATTAGCTAAATGGAAACAGAAATCTCTAAATGCTAGAATGAAATACGACCCTGCTTTTGCTACTTCACCTATCTTTGTTACTGATAAGGATTATGAATTTTCTGTCGATCCTGAGATAATTACTTTGGTTGAATCTGATCCTTTTTATGGCTATGAATCTGAAACTGTTGTGGCACATCTTACTAAATTGAATGATATAGCCACCCTCTTCACAAATGATGAGAAATCTCGCTACTACTATATCCTTAAGATGTTTCCGTTCTCATTAAAGGGTGATGCTAAAACTTGGTTTAATTCTCTTGATCCTGGTTGTATGCATAGTCCCCAGGATATGATTTATTACTTCTCTGTTAAATATTTCCCTAGTCATAAGAAACAAGTTGCCTTGAGGGAAATATATAATTTTGTGCAAATTGAAGAAGAGAGTCTCCCACAAGCTTGGGGGAGGCTTCTCCGATTACTTAATGCTTTGCCTGATCCTCCTCTTAAGAAAAATGAAATACTTGATATCTTTTATAATGGACTAACTGATGCTTCCAAGGACCACTTGGATAGTTGTGCTGGTTGTGTTTTCAGGGAAAGAATAGTCGATCAAGCTGAATTCTTATTGAATAATATGTTGACTAATGAAAATAATTGGACTCTTCCTGAGCCAATTCCTGAGCCAATTGAGCCAACTCCTGAGTCTATTCCTAAACCTATTCCGAAGAAGAGAGGTGTTCTATTTCTCAGTCCTGAAGATATGCAAGAGGCAAAGAAATCTATGAAAGAAAAAGGTATTAAAGTTGAAGATGTTATGAATTTACCTCCTGTTGAAGAAATACATGGTATTAATCTACTACCTATTGAAGAAACACATGGTCTTGATAACCCGACACAGGTAGTAAAGGTAAATTCTCTCTATAGATATGATAAAGTTGAAATCCCATCTACTAAGTTTCCTAGCCAATGTTTAGATGAATTTGATGACTTTATGGCTAGACAAGAAAACTTCAATGCTTATGTTGGTAGAGAATTAAAGAGTAATTCTTACATGATTTGACGTTTGAGTAATTATATGGCTAGAGTTAAAGGTGAACTTAAACTCATTAGCAAATATGCTTCTATGGTTACCCCTCAAGCAGAACAAGTACTTAAAGCTCAAAGTGATTTCCTCGATGAACTAAATAATAAATATGATTTTGCTGTTAGAGTGGCTACTAGAACTGGTAAAATGACTCAGGAACCTTTGTATCCTGAAGGCCACCCTAAGAGATTGAGCAAGATTCTCAGAGAAATAATTTAGATGCACCTAGTCCTTCTAAAAAGAAAAAAAGAAACATGACAGGACTTTGCATGCTTCTAGTGAACCTGTTGTAGACACACCTGAGAATCCCAGTGATATTTCTATTTCAGATGCTGAAACACAATCTGGTGATGAACATGAACCTAGTGATAATGTTAATGATAATGTTCATGTTGATGCTCAACCTAGCAATAATAATGATGTAGAGATTGAACCTGTTGTTGATCTTGATAACCCACAATCAAAGAATCAACGTTATGATAAGAGAGATTTTGTTGCTAGGATGCACGGTAAAGAAAGAGAACCATGGGTTCAGAAACCCATGCCTTTTCCTCCTAAGCCATCCAAGAAAAAGGATGAAGAGGATTTTGAGCGCTTTGCTGAAATGATTAGACCTATCTTCCTACGTATGCGCTTAGCTGATATGCTTAAAGTAAACCCTTATGCTAAATACATGAAGGATATTATTACAAATAAAAGAAAGATACCGGAAGCTGAAATTTCCACCATGCTTGCTAATTACACTTTTAAGGGTGGAATACCTAAGAAACTTGGAGATCCAGGAGTACCAACTATACCATGCTCCATTAAAAGAAACTATGTTAAAACTGCTTTATGTGATCTTGGAGCCGGTGTTAGTGTTATGCCTCTCTCTTTATATCGTAGACTTGAATTGAATAAGTTGACACCTACTGAAATCTCTTTGCAAATGGCCGATAAATAAACTGCTATACCTGTCGGTATTTGTGAGGATGTGCATGTTGTGGTTGCAAACGTTACTATTTTAACGGACTTTGTTATTCTTGATATTCCCAAGGATGATAGTATGTCGATTATCCTTGGTAGACCCTTTTTGAATACTGCAGGGGCTGTTATTGATTGCAACAAAGGCAATGTCACTTTTCATGTTAATGGTAATGAGCATACGGTACACTTTCCAAGGAAACAACCTCAAGTTCACAACATCAATTCTATTGGAAAAATTCCAACTATCATTATTGGAGGTTTTGAATTTCCTCTTCCTACTATCAAGAAGAAATATGATATTCTTATTATTGGGGATGTGCATATCCCCGTTGAGGTAACCTAGTGTTATTCGAAATTTCTCCGGTTCCATGTTATTCAGAATGAGTTTGTTAACAAGACTGATCAACCTTGTTAGTGGATTCCTTTTGACGAGCATGAGACGGATGAAACTAGAAGGCACAACCTTCTGTACCCTCCTTTTACTTTCTGTTGTTTAGAATAAATAAAGAAAAAATAGTATTTTCTGTCTGTTTTCCGAATTATCCATGCAATAAAAAATATCCCGAAAATAAAAGTTCTCCAAATTCCCTGCAAATTTAATATGATTTTTTCTAGAATATTTGAGAATATTTGGCACTGAGAACACAGGGGGAGCTGGCACCTGGCCACGAGGGTCCAGGGCACGCCCCCTGCCTCGTGGGCCCATGGTGGGCCCCCTCCACTTATTCCTGCACCCACACACTTCATCTTCCTCCCAAAAAAATCACCATCCAGCTCAAGCACGAGTTCTAGCTCATTTTGCTGCAATTTTCGATCTCCTTGCTCAAAGCTCCATTCACAAAACAACTTTGGGAGATCGTTCCATGGTATGTGACTCCTCCAATGGTCCAATTAGTTTTTGTTCTAGTGCTTTATTCATTGCAAATTTTTGTTGCCTAGGTGACCCTGTTCTTGAGCTTGCATGTTAAATTTATGAGGTCCCAAGTAATTCTAATGCATGATATAGGCTCTAGGCACTTGTGGGAGTAGTTGCTATCAATCTTATTGAGTTTGATTCACTTTTATCTTGACTTACTAAAAATTTCAGAAAATTTCAGAAAATGATGAAGAGATTTTTGAGGGGCTCTTCTAGCCAAGGCTCCAAGGATAAACAAGCTAAAGAGAAAGAAAAGGCCAAGTACAATCTTCCTCGCGTGGCGGAAGTACGGCCGTGTGAATGGCCTTGTGATGATTTCTTCAGAGCAGACGGGATTTATGATGACTTTTATTCTTTGGCTGATAATGCGGGCCTCACCGACTTCCTCCATGACCGGATCGAACAGTATCTCTTACTCATCAATACTTTCATGCAAAACTTCTACTATTATCCTAAGAATTCACCTCCTTCAGTAGCTTTTCATTTATTTGATGAGGCTAGGGAGATGTCATTATGTAATTTTTGCGCGGTTTGCAGAATATCCTTCGAGGGCAGCTTAGAGGAACCACATAATAAAGATGTGGATGGTTTTATTGATACTATTACTGTAGGGGAATCGAGGAAGGCTTCCGATGCAAGAATAACTAGCATACATTTTCCTGTTTTACGCTACTTTGCCATATTTGCTAGTCGATGCTTAATTGGTCGCGGAAACTGCAGAAACCTCAGTGTTCCTGATATTATTATTTTGCTCCATGCTTTATTTCGTGACAACTCTGTTAGTACGGGTGCTATTATTGCTAAACGGTTAAGTCTGAACCGTACAAAGGGCCCCATCTTTGGAGGTATCTATGCTGCACGCCTTGCTAAACATTTCAGGATACCTATTATGCATTTTGAGAAAGAGGAAAAACTGTTGCCCCCCACTTTTCTAGATTATAAGAGCATGGTAGCACATGAGTATATTGTTAACAATGATGATAAGATGCTTCTGTATAACTTGAGATTCAATCAGAAACACAATGAGATTATTATCTTGCCTGCGCCTTCTTTGTTTGATTTAACTGCATGCCATTACCTCGTCTTGCCGATGGCCGTTTACGCGCACCGAGGCCAGACATCAGCTCCAGAGCCTGAGCCGGAACCACCACTTGACCCTTATCGTCCATCATCTTATCAGTGAGATCCGGAGGAGATCGCTAGTCAGTGGCAGTACAATGACGCTCCTCAGTACACCAAGGAGAGTAGCCGCGATCCATGGGCATAGACCAACTTAGGCCAAAAGCCTAAGCTTGGGGGGGTACGTATTTCTCACCGACATTACATTCATGTTCACACACTCATTCTAGTTATCGGTGCTCATACTCTTTCATTGTATTATCCATGCTAGTTTAATTTATTTTTCTAGTTTTCTTCTTGTGTGTTTGGTAAACCTTAAGAAAAACCAAAAAATTAGTTAGTTTACTTTCCATGCTTGTAGTAATAATTAAAATAAAACCCAAAAAGATTTCTCGTTCTTTTTTTGCTTGTTGGGAGCTTTCCCGTGTAAATAGTTTTATTTCTTTTCTTTCCTTTGGGGGTCGAGAGGAGAAGACCATAATGAAAATGTTTAGTGGCTCTCATATGCATGCTTGTTGATTTAACCAAGAGCCCATATTACCTTGTCTTCTCCCTTGAATTGAATGCTTGTAGATTCCAGCTTAGTCCAATGCACGTGCACTATTATTATTATCCACACCGTTCTGTCGTGCAAGTGAAAGGCAATAATGACGATATATGATGGAGTGATTGAGATGAGAGAAGCTGGTATGAACTCTAACTCTCTTGTTTTTGTAAATATGATTAGTTCATCGTTCCTGCTTCGGCCTATTATGAATGAACTAAAGGAAATATGCCCTAGAGGCAATAATAAAGTTATTATTTATTTCCTCATATCATGATAAATGTTTATTATTCATGCTAGAATTGTATTACCTGGAAACATAATACATGTGTGAATACATAGACAAACATAGTGTCACTAGTATGCCTCTACTTACCTAGCTCATTAATCAAAGATGGTTAAGTTTCCTAACCATAGACATGAGTTATCATTTGATTAACAGGATCACATCATTAGGAGAATGATGTGATTGACTTGACCCATTCCATTAGCTTAGCACTTGATCGTTTAGTATGTTGCTATTGCTTTCTTTATGACTTATACATGTTCCTATGACTATGAGATTATGTAACTCCTGATTACCGGAGGAACACTTTGTGTGCTACCAAATGTCACAACGTAACTGGCTGATTATAAAGGTGCTCTACAGGTGTCTCCGAAGGTACTTGTTGAGTTGACGTATTTCGAGATTAGGATTTGTCACTCCAATTGTCGGAGAGGTATCTCTGGGCCCTCTCGGTAATGCACATCACTATAAGCCTTGCAAGCAATGTAGCTAATGAGTTAGTTACGGGATGATGCATTATGTAACGAGTAAAGAGACTTGCCGTTAACGAGATTGAACTAGGTATTGAGATACCGACGATCAAATCTGGGGCAAATAACATACCGATGACAAAGGGAACAACGTATGTTGTTATGCGGTTTGACCGATAAAGATCTTCGTAGAATATGTAGGAGCCAATATGAGCATCCAGGTTCCGCTATTGGTTATTGACCGGAGACGTGTCTCGGTCATGTCTACATAGTTCTTGAACTCGTAGGGTATGCACGCTTAAAGTTAGATGACGGTTATATTATGAGTTTATGTGTTTTGATGTACCGAAGGTTCTTCGGAGTCCCGGATGTGATCACGGACATGACGAGGAGTCTCGAAATGGTCGAGACATACAGACCGATATATTGGACGACTATATTTGGACACCGGAATGGTTCCGAGTGAGATTGGGACAATACGGGACCTCCAGGAGGTTATCGGAGCCCCCCGGGAGGTATATGGGCCTTAATGGGCTTTAGTGGAAAGGAGGGGAAAGAAGCAAGGGAGGGGGCGCCCCCCCCCCCAAGCCCAATCCAAATTGGGAGGGGGGTCGGGCCCCCATTTCCTTCCTCCCTCCTTCCTCTTCCTTCCCTCTCCCTCTCCAAATAGGAAAAGGAGGAGTCCTACTGCCGGTGGGAGTAGGACTCCCCCCTTGGGCACGCCTCCTCCCCTTGGCCGGCCCCCTCCTCCACTCCTTTATGTACGAGGGAGGGGGCACCCCATAGACACAACAATTGATCATTGATCTCTTAGCCGTGTGCGGTGCGCCCCTCCACCATAGTCCACCTGGATAATATTATAGCGGTGCTCGAAGCCCTGCGTCGGTAGAACATCATCATCGTCACCATGCTGTTGTGGTGAGGAACTCTCCCTCGAAGCTCGGATGGATTGGAGTTCGAGGGACGTCATCAAGCTGAACGTGTGCAAGAACTCGGAGGTGGCGTGCTTTCGGTGCTTGATCGGTCGGACCGTGAAGACGTACGACTACATCAATCGCATTGTACTAACGCTTCCACTTTCGGTCTATGAGGGCACGTGGACACACTCTCCCCTCTCGTTTCTATGCATCACCATGATCTTGTGTCTACGTAGGAATTCTTTTGAAATTACTACGTTCCCCAACAGTGGTATCAGAGCTAGTTTTATGCGTTGATGTTATATGCACGAGTAGAACACAAGTGAGTTGTGGGCGATACAAGTCATACTGCTTACCAGCATGCCATACTTTGGTTCAGTGGTATTGTTGGATGAAGCGGCCCAGGCCGACATTACGCGTACGCTTACGCGAGACTGGTTCTACCGACATGCTTTGCACACAGGTGGCTGGCAGGTGTCAGTTTCTCCAACTTTAGTTGAACCGAGTGTGGCTACGCCCGGTCCTTGAGAAGGTTAAAACAGCACTAACTTGATGAACTATCATTGTGGCTTTGATGCGTAGGTAAGAACGGTTCTTGCTAAGCCCGTAGCAGCCACGTAAAACTTGCAACAACAAAGTAGAGGACGTCTAACTTGTTTTTGCAGGACATGTTGTGATGTGATATGGTCAAGACATGATGCTATATTTTATTATATGAGATGATCATGTTTTGTAACCGAGTTATCGGCAACTGGCAGGAGCCATATGGTTGTCGCTTTATTGTATGCAATGCAATCGCCCTGTAATTGCTTTACTTTATCACTAAGCGGTAGCGATAGACGTAGAAGTAATAGTTGGCGAAGACGACAACGATGCTACGATGGAGATCAAGGTGTCGCGTCGGTGGCGATGGTGATCTTGACGGTGCTTCGGAGATGGAGATCACAAGCACAAGATGATGATGGCCATATCATATCACTTATATTGATTGCATGTGATGTTTATCTTTTATGCATCTTATCTTGCTTTGATTGACGGTAGCATTATAAGATGATCTCTCACTAAATTTCAAGATAAAAGTGTTCTCCCTGAGTATGCACCGTTGCCAAAGTCCGTCGTGCCCACACACCACGTGATGATCGGGTGTGATAAGCTCTACGTCCATCTACAACGGGTGCAAGCCATCTTTGCACACGCAGAATACTCAGGTTAAACTTGACGAGCCTAGCATATGCAGATATGGCCTTGGAACACTAAGACCGAAAGGTCGAGCATGAATCATATAGTAGATATGATCAACATAGTGATGTTCACCATTGAAAACTACTCCATTTCACGTGATGATCGGTTATGGTTTAGTTGATTTGGATCACGTGATCACTTAGATGATTAGAGAGATGTCTATCTAGTTCTTAAGTAATATGATTAATTGAACTTAAATTTATCATGAACTTAGTACTGGTAGTATTTTGCAAATTATGTTGTAGATCAATAGCCCGTGTTGTTGCTTTCATATGTTTATTTTGATATGTTCCTAGAGAAAACTGTGTTGAAAGATGTTAGTAGCAAAGATGCAGATTGGATCCGTGATTGAGGATTGTCCTCATTGCTACACAGAAGAATTATGTCCTTGATGCACCGCTAGGTGACGGACCTATTGCAAGAGCAGATGCAGACATTATGAACGTTTGGCTAGCTCGATATGATGACTACTTAATAGTTTAGTGCACCATGCTTAACGGCTTAGAATCGGGACTTCAAAGACGTTTTGAACATCATGGGCCATATCATATGTTCCAGGAGTTGAAGTTAATTTTTCAAGCAAATACCCGAGTTGAGAGATATGAAGTCTCCAACAAGTTCTATAGCTAAAATATGGAGGAGAATTGCTCAACTAGTGAGCATGTGCTCAGATTGTCTGGGTACTACAATCGCTTGAATCAAGTGGGAGTTAATCTTCCAGATAAGATAGTGATTGACAGAGTTCTCTAGTCACCATCACCAAGTTAGTAGAACTTCGTGATGAACTATAGTATGCAAAGGATGATAAAAATAATTCCTGAGCTCTTTGCGATGTTGAAATCAACGAAGGTAGAAGTCAAGAAAGAGCATCAAGTGTTGATGATTGACAAGACCACTAGTTTCAAGAAAAGGGCAAAGGGAAAGAAAGGGAACTTCAAGTAGAATGACAAGCAAGTTGTCACTCCCGCGAAGAAGACCAAAGTTGGACCAAAGCCTAAAACTGAGTGCTTACACTGCAAAGGAAATGGTCACTGGAAACGGAAATGCCCTGAATATTTGGTGGATAAGAATGATGGCAAAGTGAACAAGGGTATATTTGATATACAGGTTATTGATGTGTGCCTTACTAGTGTTTATAGTAGCCCCTGAGTATTTGATACTTGTTCGGTTGCTAAGATTAGTAACTCGAAACAGGAGTTACATAATAAACAGAGACTAGTTGAGGGGAAGTGACGATGAGTGTTGGAAGTAGTTCCAAGATTGATATGATCATCATCACACACTCCCTATACTTTCGGGATTAGTGTTAAACCTAAATAAATGTTATTTGGCATTTGCATTGAGCATGATATGATTTGATCATGTTTATTGCAATAAGGTTATTCATTTAAAGTCAGAGAATAATTGTTGTTATGTTTACATGAATAAAACCTTCAATGGTCATACACCCAATGAAAATAGTTTGTTGGATCTCGATCGTAGTGATACACATATTCATAATATTGATGCCAAAAGATGCAAAGTTAATAATGATAGTGCAACTTATTTTTGGCACTGCCGTTTGGGTCATATCGGTGTAAAGCGCATGAAGAAACTCCATAAAGATGGATTTTCGGAATCACTTGGTTATGAATCATTTGATGCTTGCGAACCATGCCTTTTGGGCAAGATGACTAAAACTCTGTTCTCTAGAACAATGGAACGAGCTACTGACTTGTTGGAAATAATACATACTGATGTATGTAGACCAATGATTATTAAGGCTCGTGGTGGGTATCGTTATTTTTTGACCTTCACAGATGATTTGAGATAATATGGGTATATCTACTTGATGAAACATAAGTCTGAAATAGTTGAAAGGTTCAAAGAATTTCAGAGTGAAATGGAAAGTCATCGTAACAAGAAAATAAAGTTTCTGAGATCTGATTGTGGAGATGAATATTTGAGTTACGAGTTTGGCCTTCAGCTAAAATAATGTGGAATAGTTTCACAAACTCATGCCACCTGGAACACCATAGCGTAACGGTGTGTCCGAACGTCATAACCGCACTTTATTTGATATGGTGTGATCAATGATGTCTCTTACCGATTTACCAATATCGTTTTGGGGTTATGCATTAGAGACAGCTGCATTCACTTTAAATAGGGCACCATTAAAATCCGTTGAGACGACGCCTTATGAACTGTGGTTTGGCAATAAACCAAAGTTGTTGTTTCTTAAAGTTTGGGGCTGCGATGCTTATGTGAAAAGGTTTCAAACTGATAAGCTCGAACCCAAATCGGAGAAGTGCATCTTCATAGAATACCCAAAGGAAACTGTTGGGTACACCTTCTATCACAGATCCAAAGGCAAAATATTCGTTGCTAAGATGGATCCTTTCTAGAGAAGGAGTTTCTCTCGAAAGAAGTGAGTGGGAGAAAAGTAGAACTTGATGAGGTAATAGTACCTTCTCCCGAATTGGAAAATAGTTCATCATTGAAATCAGTTCCAGTGATTCCTACACCAATTAGTGAGGAAGCTAATGATGATCATGAAACTTCAGATCAAGTTACTACAGAACCTCGTAAGTCTTCCGGAGTACGGTCCGCACCAGAGTGGTATGGTAATCCTGTTCTGAAAGTCATGTTACTAGACCATGATAAACCTACGAACTATGAGGAAGCGATGATGAGCCCAGATTCCGTGAAATAGCTGGAGGCCATGAAATCTGAGATAGGATCCATGTATGAGAACAAAGTGTGGACTTTGGTGGACTTGCCCGATGATCGGCAAGCCATAGAAAATAAATGGATCTTCAAGAGGAAGACGGACATTGATAGTAGTGCTACTATCTACAAAGCTCGACTTGTCGCAAAAAGGTTTTCGACAAGTTCAAGGGGTTAACTACGATGAGACCTTCTCACCCGTAGCGATGCTTAAGTCTGTCCAAATCATGTTAGCAATTGCCGCATTTTATGATTATGAAATTTGGCAAATGGATGTCAAAACTGCATTACTGAATGGATTTCTAGAAGAAGAGTTGTATATGATGCAACCAGAAGGTTTTGTCGATCCGAAAGGTGCTAACAAAGTGTGCAAGCTCCAGCGATCCATTTATGGACTGGTGCAAGCCTCTCGGAGTTGGAATAAACGCTTTGATAAATTGATCAAAGCATATAGTTTTATACGGACTTGCAGTGAAGCATGTATTTACAATAAAGTGAGTGGGAGCACTACAGCCTTTCTGATAAGTATATGTGAGTGACATATTATTGATCAGAAATGATGTAGATTTTTTCTGGAAAGCATAAAGAAGTGTTTGAAAGGAGTTCTTTAAAAGAAAGACCTCAATAAAGCTACTTACATATTGAGCATCAAGATCTATTGAGATAGATCAAGACGCTTGATAAGATTTTCAATGAGTACATACCTTGACAAGATTTTGAAGTAGTTCAAAATGGAACAGTCAAAGAAATAGTTCTTGCCTGTGTTGCAAAGGTATGAAATTGAGTAAGACTCAAATCCCGACCACGGCAGAAAATAGAAAGAGAATGAAAGTCATTCCCTATGCCTCAGTCATAGGTTCTATAAAAGTATGTCGTGCTATGGACCAGACCTATTGTATACTATGCCCTGGTTTGGCAAGGGAGTACAATGGTGATCTAGGAGTAGATCACTGGACATTGGTCAAAATTATCCTTAGTGGAATAAGGATATGTTTCTCGATTATGGAGGTGACAAGAGGTTCGTCGTAAAGGGTTACGTCGATGCAAGATTTGACATTGATCCAGATGACTCTAAGTCTCAATCTGGATACATATTGAAAGTGGGAGCAATTAGCTAGAGTAGCTCCGTACAGAGCATTGTAGACATAGAATATTTTTGCAAAATACATACGGCTCTGAATGCGACAGACCCGTTGACTAAACTTCTCTCACGAGCAAAACATGATCACACCTTAGTACTCTTTGGGTATTAATCACATAGCAATGTGAACTAGATTATTGACTCTAGTAAACCCTTTGGGTGTTGGTCACATGACGATGTGAACTATGGGTGTTAATCATATACGGATATGAATATTGGTGTTAAATCACATGGCGATATGAACTAGATTATTGACTCTAGTGCAAGTGGGAGACTGAAGGAAATATGCCCTAGAGGCAATAATAAAGTTAATATTTATTTCCTCATATCATGATAAATGTTTATTATTCATGCTAGAATTGTATTACCCGAAAACATAATACATGTGTGAATACATAGACAAACATAGTGTCACTAGTATGCCTCTACTTGACTAGCTCGTAAATCAAAGATGGTTAAGTTTCCTAACCATAGACATGAGTTGTCATTTGGTTAATGGGATCACATCATTAGGAGAATGATGTGATTGACTTGACCCATTCCGTTAGCTTAGCACTTGATCATTTAGTATGTTGCTATTGCTTTCTTCATGACTTATACATGTTCCTATGACTATGAGATTATGTAACTCCCTATTACCGGAGGAACACTTTCTGTGCTACCAAATATCACAACGTAACTGGGTTATTATAAAGGTGCTCTACAGGTGTCTACAAAGGTACTTGTTGAGTTGACGTATTTTGAGATTAGGATTTGTCACTCCAATTGTCGGAGAGGTATCTCTGGGCCCTCTCGGTAATGCACATCACTATAAGCCTTGCAAGCAATGTAGCTAATGAGTTAGTTACGGGATGACGCATTATGTAACGAGTAAAGAGACTTGCTGGTAATGAGATTGAACTAGGTATTGAGATACCGACGATCGAATCTCGGGCAAGTAACATACCGATGACAAAGGGAACAACGTATGTTGTTATGCGGTCTGACCGATAAAGATCTTCGTAGAATATGTAGGAGCCAATATGAGCATCTAGGTTCCGCTATTGGTTATTGACCGGAGACGTGTCTCGGTCATGTCTACATAGTTCTCTAACCCGTAGGGTCCGCACGCTTAAAGTAAGATGACGGTTATATTATGAGTTTATGTGTTTTGATGTACCGAAGGTTTTTCAGAGTCCCGGATGTGATCACGGGCATGACGAGGAGTCTCGAAATGGTCGAGACATAAAGATCGATATATTGGACGACTATATTTGGACACCGGAATGGTTCCGAGTGAGATTGGGACAATACCGGAGCTCCAGGAGGTTATCGGAACCCCCTAGGAGGTATATGGGCCTTAATGGGCTTTAGTGGAAAGGAGGGGAAAGGAGCAAGGGAGGGGGTGCCCCCCTCCCCCCAAGCCCGATCCTAATTGGGAGCCCCCCCCCTTTCCTTCCTCCCTCCTTCCTCTTCCTTCCCTCTCCCTCTCCAAATAGGAAAAGGAGGAGTCCTACTCCCGGTGGGAGTAGGACTCCCCACTTGGGCGCGCCTCCTCCCCTTGGTCAGCCCCCTCCTCCACTCCTTTATATACGGGGGAGGGGGCACCCCATAGACACATCAATTGATCATTGATCTCTTCGCCATGTGCGGTGCCCCCCTCCACCATAGTCCTCCTCGATAATATCGTAGCGGTGCTTAGGCGAAGCCCTGCGTCGGTAGAACATCATCATCGTCACCACACCGTCGTGCTGACGGAACTCTCCCTCGAAGCTCGGCCAGATCCGAGTTCGATGTACGTCATCGAGCTGAACGTGTGCAAGAACTCGGAGGTGTCGTGCTTTCGGTGCTTGATCGGTCGGACCGTGAAGACTATGACTACATCAACCGCGTTGTGCTAACGCTTCCGCTTTCGGTCTACGAGGGTACGTGGACACACTCTCCCCTCTCGTTTCTATGCATCACCATGATCTTGCGTGTGCGTAGGAAATTTTTTGAAATTACTACGTTCCCCAACATGAACATGTTTGCAATGAAAATTAGAGATTATAGTTGCTTATGCCATGCTTAATTAGCTAAGCGCTTATAATGGTTTACTTTGCATGCCAACATGCTCTTAAAATGGTTGTGATGTGGTATGATAGGGTGGTATCTTCCTTTGAATGATTCGAGTGACTTGACTTGGCACATGTTCATGCATGTAGTTGAAACAAAATCAACATACCCTTCACGATATTTGTGTTCATGGTGGATTATATCCTACTCATGCTTGCACCTGGTGTTAATTAATTTGAATGCATGTTCATGACTGTTGCCGCTCTCTCAGTTGGTCGCTTCCCAGTCTCTTGCTAGCCTTCACTTGTACTAAACGGGAATACTGCTTGTGCATCCAAACTCCATAAACCCCGAAGTTATTTCATATGAGTCCACCATACCTTCCTATATGCGGTATCTACCTGCCGTTCCAAGTAAATTTGTATGTGCCAAACTCCAAACCTTCAAATGAAATTTTGTTTTGTATGCTCGAGCAGCTCATGTATCAACTAGGGATGTCTGTATCTTCCATGTTAGGTGGGTTATTCTCAAGGGGAGTGGACTCCGCTCCTCATTCACGAGAAAATAGTTGGTGACCGGGATGCCCAGTCCCATGATCAAAAGATCAAAATCAAATCAAAATAATTAAACAAAATTCCCCCAGGATTGTTGCTAGTTGGAGGCACCCGTTGTTTTGGGCAAGCCATGGATTGATGCTTGTTGGTGGTGCGGGAGTATAAACTTTATCATTCTGTTTGAGAACCGCCTATAATGTGTGTAGCATGGAAGATATTGAGATCTCATAGTTATTACGTTGACAGTGAAAGTATACCGCTCAAAATGTTATTCATCTCTATTTCAAAATCGAGCTTTGGCACCTCTAAAAATACCTGCTTCCCTCTGCGAAGGGCTAATCTATTTACTTTTATGTTGAGTCATCACCCTCTTATTAGAAAGGCACCCGCTGGAGAGCACCGCTATCATTTGCATGCATTACTATTAGTTTATATTAGGTATGACTTGACTGGATCTCTTTTACCATGAACATCGTAGGCTTGCTGGACGATGATGGGTTGGATGAGATTTACCATGTAATCAAGTTAGTTTTGTTAGGGTTTGATCCCTAGTAACCACTATGTTGTGAGATTGATGTTGCTATGACTTTTCTATGCTTAATGCTTGTCACTAGGGCCCGAGTGCCATGATTTCAGATCTGAACCTATTATGTTTTCATGAATATATGTGAGTTCTTGATCCTATCTTGCAAGTCTATAGTCACCTATTATGTGTTATGATCCAACAACCCTGAAGTGACAATAATCAGGATACTTCTCGGTGATGACCGTAGTATGAGGAGTTCATGTATTCACTAAGTGCTAATGCTTTGGTCCGGTTCTCTATTAAAAGGAGGCCTTAATATCCCTTAGTTTCCATCAGGACCCCGCTACCACGGGAGGGTAGGGCAAAAGATGTCATGCAAGTTCTTTTCCATAAGCACGTATGACTATATTCGGAATACATGCCTACATTACATTGATGAACTGGAGCTATTTCTGTGTCACCCTATGTTATAACTATTACATGAGGAATCGCATCTGACATAATTATCCATCACTGATCCAATGCCTACGAGCTTTTCACATATTGTTCTTTGCTTAGTTACTTTACCGCTGCTACTGTTACAATTACTACAAAACTGCTACTGTTACTTTTGCTACTGTTACCATTACTTCCATACTACTTTGCTACTAAATACTTTGCTGCAGATACTAAGTTATCTAGGTGTGGTTGAATTGACAACTCAACTGCTAATACTTGAGAACATTCTTTGGCTCCCCTTGTGTCGAATCAATAAATTTGGGTTGAATACTCTACCCTCGAAAACTATTGTGATCCCCTATACTTGTGGGTTATCAGAATCTCACCATTATCAAGAACATATCTCCAATAACAATTGAATCCTATTAGCTCGTCCTTACCCCACTGAGTGCCTAGTTGTGTGCAATAGGGCATATGATTCGAGAGACCCTAGGCATTCTTTTGGGGACTTGGTCTGGGTACGCCCACAAGGTACCCTCCTTCTACTAGGTATTCCTACTCACCAACAATAAGCTATCACTCGTGTATGCATTGGATCCGTACATGGTCCTTACTTTAGCACTATTTGGACCTAAGTTTAGTGGTGGGAGCACATGGAGTTGTTTATAGCAGATTGTATCCAAGTGAAGCATGTTGGCAAGGGACTTTTTTACCCAACTTGAATGGCGGCTAGTTCTTTGGATCAGCCATTAATCACCATAGACTATCTTTTTTTATTATTTTTTTAAGATTAATTTATTTTTTGGTAAACATTGTGTGCATCATGTTATGCACATAGCAGTGTGAATTCTTTGCAATTGTCTCACCTTCATATGATTTTGTGAGTCAACGGAAACTTCATTTATCGAACGAAAAGCTCAAGATGATGGGAAAATATGGCAATGCACTTGTAATTTCATGTATTGTCCAGCAGATTTTAGGTATAGTTTAGCTAGCATTTTACAATGCTAGAGGAGACTAATTTCTCAGCTCATCAATGTTTAATGACTGAATAAATCTAAGGTTGATGGTGGCATATCATGTAGACTAGAAGGGGATGTGTGCCTTGGTCACGTCGTTCTGTTTCTGGTGCGTAGACATGGGCAACGCAAGCAGAGATGGTAGTTGTCGCATCACTGGCACGCGATTAGGGAAGAAGGGGAGGGGCAAGACTTGCCGAACTACCCCTAATTACAATGGATTGATTATCGACGTGTATAAATAAATCAAAAGCAGTGTGCGATCATCACAAGTTTTAGTCACACAAATTTGCATGTATGCAATGCATTTTTTTGAGCCGGCAAGATGTCCAGCAGCCGACGGACGTGCGCTATGATGACCAGTGTAGAAATTTAAAAGCAATATTTGGGACCCCATGTGTCATTATGTGCAAAATAAAACTATGGGATTAAGTTACAGGGGGTCTGCTAGATGCGGAATAGTGAATTCTCTTAAAAACAGTAAAATGAGATAAATTAACCTAGATCAACCTTGCACCGGCCGGCATGGTTTATATGGCCCTGCATAATTTCAGTTACATCAACCCTAGTTCTGTTTTGTTTTAACCATAAATTAGGTTGACGTTGTTGATTGAGTCAAGTGAGCTACAGTGCATAGAATTATCAAAAATTTAACACGGAGGATACATACCACTAACTAGACATAGCTACTGAATCGGCTGGCCTGAAATTGAACTACTAGGTTTTAGTTGCACGATGACTATGAGTAGTAAATATGATACCTTCATTTCTCTGTGTTATACTTAATCAAGATGATACAACTAAGCATGATGTACCCAAACCTAGAGATTCCGAGCTAAACGAGCTTGCGGTGCCAAAACGATGATGCGCAACAAGTCCGTGGTACATGTCTCTGAAGCATACTTTTCCGGTACCTCCAACTCCTAGGCTTGTACCAACAAAGAGTTGCAACTTGATACCCAAAGCAAAAAAAGAAAAGAAAATGATCTTTTTTTAGTTGAAGAAAAAGGTCTAGTGGTTTCTATGAAGGATGTCGAGCACATGCACACCATCATAGACCACTGCCACTGCAATACTCTTATAGTTTGAGTGGGTGAGAAAGAGAGGTGATATGTTGAACTTGGTAGCACAAGTACAACACCATGGCATGTTCTTTATACGCCAAGTAATGGGAGGGAGTACAATTATTTCTAGCTGCCTCTGGGGGCAAAAGGGCTTCAAACTTATTGGCTCAAATCAATTCGATAATACCCTGACACTTCCTGCAATGCAAGAGTTACATCATGGCGGCATCTGAGAGCTACAGGTCTCGCATGCATATCCTAAATGTGCCCATCTACTATGTCGCACCTGTAGGTCTCGTTCATGTTCGCGCCCTATAAACTTCCATTACTATGACGGACGGTACTTGAAGGTGTGGCAAATATGCATGTTTAGATGTCGGAGCTTCTAATGTATCCCCTTGGACTTTGAGATGGATGCATGAACATGAACATGTTGGCAAGGACTCGTTGTGTGAGGTTTATCTGAAGAACGGTCATGACTCATGATCTTGAGAAAGAATGTTTTTGTTTTACCTAGCTGATGATGCAATAACAAGAAATTGGCCAGACTAACCATTCATATGAATCAGGGAACCATACTGAGTTATGCGTGTGTTGCGGGGAGCTAGACTCAAGTGATCACATCATTTTTCGGTGCCTCATGGCTCAATTGTTGTGGGGTGTGGTTAGAGAAGTGTAGGTTGCTCGTGGGTTTCTGCTGGTTTTGTGTACTTCCACAATCTCATCCTAGGAACGAGGGGGAATGATCGCAAGCTTGCATGGGTGGCCTTCTCGGCTCTTACTTGGGCTCTCTGAAACATTAGGAACAAAGTTATGCTTGAGAGAACTTTCATTTCACAAAAAGTTAACATTATTCATAAAATGACATCCTCTTTGCAGGTGTGGAAAGTGGAAACTGTTGAGTAAGCACAAGGGCGTGGAGCACATTGAGTGTCTCATCACCGGCCTCAAGCTTGCTTCTTCTAGCTACTTTGGTGCTTCACCGACCTATATCAGTACCTTCTTGTGTATGTACTCGCTTGCTTGGTTGGATTTGAGTGCCTCATTCTTAAGGTCGTGCATGAGCCTGTTGTGTAAAAACTTATGGTAAACAATGTTATGGCATAGTGCTATGAGTGGAAATCAAACTCGTGTCTCCATTCGCACATGGGCCATCGCCCGCTCGGGGTTAGAGGACACTTTTAGTTGTACTGTCACCATGGATGGATGGGCACCGCTTGATCCCGCCCTTAGGTGTGCTCCGATGCCTAGCCCTAAAATTCCTCCAGTTTTCGGGAGGGAAACACTTCCTGGTACCTCCAACTCCTACACCATGTTTTCCAACAAAATAGTAAAACAAATTCCCACGCCATCTATCTAACACTAAGATTTGATCCATCTAATTTTTTCATGCGGATGCAGGAGAGCTGTAAAACATGTGTAGGAAACAAGAGCTATGCTTTCCCCACGCTCCATGTGGTATCCTATAAATATCCAGCAAACTGAAATCCTGCGAGACTAATAGTGGTATATAAAGAGTATCGCCCACTCATTGCCATTCTAATTATTTCAGTTCTTTTCCGGTACTCCTTACTTAATACAGACCATTCATTTGTGGTGACCTAATGGATCATATTGTTTGTTGTTTGGTACTCCACTGAATATGGTTTGACGTTTTTTTTGAGTTGAAATATGCATCCGCGTAAAGGACAGAATTTGCAATCTTGTAAGGGTAAGAGAAAATCTGGACTCTTAGAGCAACTATAGTCGGACATTACAAATCTGAACATCTATACATCCATGGATGCGTCCATGGACAGTGATTGGTAACCCATCATCCGCGAACATTGCAATCATAGTCCTCATTCCTTGATCCTCATATCCATACTAGTACATGCAACGTAAAATTCATCTACGTGCATAGTTAAAAACAAGGAAACTGCTACTCATCAAGGATATGTCGATGACTTCCTTGTCGAAGCCGCCGACCTCGTGGTCATTGCTAGTGTGGTGAAACTCTGGTATGTCCTCCGCCTCAGCAAAGATCTCCTCCCGCTTCATTTCCATGTCATGGAGGAAGCAGCGGTTCGCCTCCATCTTTGCCTCGGACTAGAATACTGGATGGCCTGAGGATGGCATGTTGCTGTTGGAAATATGCCCTAGAGGCAATAATAAAGTGGTTATTATAATATTTCCTTAATCATGATAAAGCTTTATTATTCATGCTAGAATTGTATTGACCGAAAACTTAAATACATGTGTTGATCAAAAGATGGTTAAGGTTTCCTAACCATAGACATGTGTTGTCACTTGATAACGGGATAACATCATTAGGAGAATGATGTGATGGACAAGACCCATCCGTTAGCTTAGCATATGATCGTTCAGTTTATTACTATTGCTTTCTTAATGTCAAATACATATTCCTTCGACCATGAGATCATGCAACTCCTGAATACTGGACAAATACCTTGTGTGCTATCAAACATCACAATGTAACTAGGTGATCATAAAGATGCTCTATAGGTATCTCCGAAGGTGTCTATTGAGTTGGCATGGATCGAGATTGGGATTTGTCACTCTGTGTATCGGAGAGGTATATCTGGGCCTTCTCGATAATACACCATCACAAGAAGCTTGCAAGCAAACTGACTAAGGAGTCAGTCACGAGATGATGTATTATAAAACGAGTAAAGAGAGTTGCTGGTAACGAGATTGAACTAGGTATGGAGATACCAACAATCGAATCTCGGGCAAGTAACATACCGATAAACAAAGGGAACTACATATATTGTCATAAAGGTTTGACCGATAAAGATCTTCGTAAAATATGTAGGAACCAATATGGACATCTAGGTCCTGCTATTGGTTATTGAATTGAGAAGTTTCTCAGTCATGTCTACATCATTCTTGAACCCGTAGGGTATGCACGCTTAACGTTCGTTGCCAACATAGTATTATATGAGTTATGCGAAATAGTGACCGAATGTTGTTCAGAGTCCCGGATGAGATCACAGACATGACGAGGAGCTCCGGAATGATCCAGAGGTAAAGATTGATATATAGGATGATAGTATTTGGTTGCCGGAAAGGTTTCGAGAAGTACCGAGTATTTATCGTAGTGACGGAAGGGGTTTCGGGAGGCCGCTGGTAAGTGTGGGCCTTGGGCCAAAGGGGGAGAACACCAGCCGACAAAGGGGGATGCCACACTGATACGTCTCCAACGTATCTATAATTTTTGATTGTCCCATGCTATTATATTACTTGTTTTGGATGTTTATGGGCTTTACTATACACTTTTATATCATTTTTGGGACTAACCTATTGACCGGAGGCCCAGCCCAAATTGGTGTTTTTTTTGCCTATTTCAGTGTTTCGCAGAAAAAGAATATCAAACGGAGTCCAAACGGAATGAAACCTTTGGGAGAGATCTTTTTGGAACAAACGCAATCTAGGAGACTTGGAGTGGACGTCAAGAAGCAGCCGAGGCGGCCACGAGGAAGGAAGGCGCGTCCCCCACCCTTGTGGGCCCCACGTGGCTCCCCTGACCGACCTCCTTCGACTATATATATATCTACGTACCCCGAAAACATCCAGTAGCACCACGAAACCCTATTTCCACCACCGCAACCTTCTATACCCGTGAGATCCCATCTTGGAGCCTTTTTTGGTGCTCCGTCGGAGGGGGAATCGATCACGGAGGGCTTCTACATTAACACCATAGCCTCTCCGATGAGTTGTGAGTAGTTTACCACAGACCTTCGGGTCCATAGTGATTAGCTAGATGGCTTCTTCTCTCTCTTTGAATCTCAATACAATGTTCTCCTCGGTCGTCTTGGAGATCTATTCGATGTAACTCTTTTTGCAGTGTGTTTGTCGAGATCCGATGAATTGTGGGTTTATGATCAAGTTTATCTATGAGAAATATTTGAATCTCCTCTGAATTATTTTATGTATGATTGGTTATCTTTGCAAGTCTCTTCGAATTATCAGTTTTGTTTGGCCTACTAGATTGATATTTCTTGCAATTGGAGTGCTTAGCTTTGGGTTCAATCTTGCGGTGTCCTTTCCCAAAGACAGCAGGGGCAGCAAGGCACGTATTGTATTTTTGCCATCGAGGATAAAAAATGGGGTTTATATCATATTGCTTGAGTTTATCCCTCTACATCATGTCATCTTGCCTATTGTGTTACTTTGTTCTTATGAACTTAATACTCTAGATGCATGCTGGATAGCGGTCAATGTGTGGAGTAATAGTAGTAGATGCAGAATCATTTCGGTTTACTTGTCGCAGACTGTCACATCCCTAGTTCTGGTCTGCTCTAGGTTAGCTAGTCTTGTGTTGCATCATGTTTAAATTTTAGTTAAACCTGAAATGGGGATTGCCTAAACCCTAACACCAGATCAAATCAAATAGGTTCAACTTAAATCTTTTCAATGAACCCAAAATGCCCTTTAGAAATGTTCATCATTTTTGAATTGGTCTAGCACCTCTGACAAAAATGGTGCACATTTTCCTAGCTCAATTTGGATTTTTGAATGAACTCATTAAGTATTTCAATTTGGGCATTTAATTGCTATAAATAATTAAATGCCCAAATAATTCTGGAAGTGGTTGAGGGCTGTTGGAAATATTTCCAAATGTGCCCACAAGTCATTTCAGGAATTTTGGAAATGAATTAGTAATTTTATTAATTCAAAACAGAGGAATAAAATAGAAAAACAAAAACAGAAAAAGCAGAAGAGAGAGAGACTTACCTGGCGCTCACCTGGCAGCCCACCCGGCCCAACTACTACCGGCCCAGCCCACCGCAGCCTCCTCTATCGTCTTCCTCCTCATGCCAGTAGGCAGGGTGTGTGGTCGCCCCACGCGCGCCAGCTCCTGCTTCCACCGTGACGCCCTGACTCTTCTGAATGCGCCACGGAGATGCCCCGCACCTCTCTCACTCTCTCTCGTTCCTTCCCCTCCTCTCCCTCGCTCTCTCTCACCGCGCCCGAGCGCTGCCCTCGCCGCCGCACACCGTTGCCGCACCCACCGCCACTGCCTCGCCTCTCCGACAAGCCCATTAGCTCCCCCGCTGCCGTCCTCGACCTCTATGACGACTCACGCAAGCCAGGATGCCCTACAGAGCTGCCCTCGATGTCGTCCTCCTCGTCGGTGCCGCGGATCGCTGCTGTTAAATTCGTCGTCGTTCGGCCTTCCCCGAGCTTGCCATCCACCTCTACGGGATCCACGTGAGCTCACCGTCCGTTTCTCCCTCTCCGTTCCTTTGCTTGCCGTTGTAGCCTGCTACCTGTCGAACCCGCGAGCACCTCACCGCCGTCCGTGGCGCCACCGTGACTAGAACCCGAGCCAGCCGCTCCCGCGCACGTCACCGTGCTCCTGGTGACGCCAGGAGGCCGTAGAGGCCCTCCGCAGCCCCTGTCGTGCCCTGTAGCCACATCCCGCCCGGAGCCGTGTTTCGGCCGCCGCCCCGAGCTCCGCTCCGGCGAGCTCCGGCCACCCCGCGTCCTCCCGTCGCCTCCCCTGGATGCGCGAGATCCCGAGCTACGCCCCGGTGCCCTTAGCCACCGCCCCCGTGGCCTCTAACGCGGACACCGCCGTGTCCCGTGGTCGCCGGTGACGACCTCGCCGGCCTGGCAGGTGGAACCCACCGGCCAGGAGTTACTTAGCACTAACCCCCCCCCCCCACCTATGACACTGACAGTGGGCCCCGGAGCCCTAATCTTTTAATTAGATTAGCAATAACGCCCTGTTAATTAGCTGTGTCACTGACGTGTGGACCCCACACGTCAGGTTTGACCTGGTCAAGCGCAGTTGACCTGCTGATGTCACAGTGATGCAATGTTGACACAGTTAACCATTTTCTGGATTTAAAATAATACAGAAAATTCCAGAAAATGTTACAAACTTCAAAAAATTCATATAAAATCAACCGTAACTCAGAATGAAATAAGTTATATAAGAAAAATGATCGAAAAAATCCAATCTATCCATCTGTACTGGTTTCATGCAGTTTAAACAACGTAATCTTGCTGTTTAGCTCAAAACATGTTAATGCACTTTATAAACCCATAACTTGAGTTTGCATTTGAATCTTTGATTCAAATGAGCTCAAACCACCCTGGTTGTAGATGCATTAGCCCAACACACTCATTTTAACATGTCATGATCATGCATTATATTGTGCATTGCATTGATTGTGTTCTTCCTTGTTTGCCGGTGCTTGTCCCCTCTTGATAGACGTGGTTCCGACGTTGTGATCGTTGACACCAATGAAGAGCTATACTATCTTCAGAAGTGCCAGGCAAGCAAAACCCCCTTGTTCATTCTGATATAATCCCACTCTCTCGCTCCTGCTCTCTTTTACTACATTAGGACAACAACGATTCAACTGTTACATGCTGCGGTAGTTGAACCCCTTTCCTCTGCATGACCTGTCATTGCCACAGTAAATAGATGAAACCCACTAGCATGAGTAGGAGTTGTTTGAGACCTAATGTGCCTACTCATGCATGCTTGTTTGTCATGCCTGCTATTGCTTAGAGTTGAGTCGGGTCTGATTCATCGGGGATGAATTGGAATGTTGTGAATCATGTCCTACTGTGTGTGAGCTAAGTGTGTGAACACGATTTGGTAAAGGTAGCGGTGAGAGGCCATGTAGGAGTACATGGTGGGTTGTCTCATTGAAACCGTCCTCAGGAACTGAGTTCTGTGTTTGTGATCCATGAACAGTTACTACCACACATTGGGCTCCAGGCACTCCAAGCTCTCTCGACTTATTAATCAACTTGATCTCTGTCCAAGAGTTGCAACTAGTTTCTGGTGTCTGTAGGTAGTGTTAGTAGTCTACCAAGTGGCACCCAGTATAGGTGGGCTTGGGACAGACTAGGCACAGTGGCCCGGTGTACCAAGTGGCACCCGGATGGTGGGCTTGGGAACCCTACATACATCGTTTGGGGCCGTGAGCGACACCCCGGCCGGATCTCCTTGCGGATGAAACCCGAATAGGCAATAAACCTGGACGAGAGACTTGTGTGGTTAGTCAGGTCGTGGTCGACACCCTCGCCAGGCTTCCGCTTGAAGGTTGCCGAGATACATGACATGTACATGGCGGTAAGTGGCGAGAGCGTGTGTGAAGAAGTACGCCCCTGCAGGGTTAATATAATCTATTCGAATAGCCGTGTCCGCGGTAAAGGACTTCTGGATTGCATGTACAGTTCATAGATAACTTGAAGTGGATACTCTAAAATGCACAAGATAAGCGTGAGTGCTATGGATGGCGTTCTCGTAGGGAGACGGGAGCGGATCCATAGTGGTGTATTGATATGGTGAATATGTGGACTCGTGTGCGCCACCTCAAAGGAGTTACTTGCAGTCGTAGTTCAGGATAGCCACCGAGTCAAAGCTGGCTTGCTGCAGTTAAACCCCACTATCCCTTTGTTGATAATGATGCATATGTAGATAGTTCTGATGTAAGTCTTGTTGGGTACATTTTTGCTCACGTTTGCCTATTTTATGTTTTTGCAGAGAGACTTCCATCTCACTAGTAGTTCTGCGTGGATTTCGATGTTTAGCTTGTTACCTCAGCTACGATCTTGTGCCCTCGGCAGGATCTTGTAGATAGTCAGGCTTCTCAGCCTTTTTCATTTGTAGATGTATGTACTCAGACATGTTAAGCTTCCGCTTGTGCTTTGACTTGTGTGCTCTGGATGTTGGGTCATGAGACCCTTGTTTGTAATATCTCACTCCTTGGAGCCTACTAAATAAAATACTTGAGTTGTAGAGTCAAGTTGTGATGCCATGTTGTATTTGCACATATCGAGCATATTGTGTGTATGTTATTGAAATGCTTGGTATGTGTGGGATCTGACTATCTAGTTCTTTATCCTTGGTAGCCTCTCTTACCGGGAAATGTCTCCTAGTGCTTCCACTGAGCCTTGGTAGCTTGCTACTGCTCCGAAACACTTAGGCTGGCCGGCATGTGTCCTTCTATGTTCATGTGTCTGTCCCTCCAGGGAAATGTCACGCGGTGTCTACCGGAGTCCTATTAGCCTGCTACAGCCCGGATTACCGGAGTCCAGCTAGCCCAGCTGCTACAGCCCGGATTCACTCGCTGATGACCGACACGTTCGTTGCTGGGTCATGTATGCCTGTCCCTGTAAGTTAGCGCCACTTTGGGTTCACGACTAGCCATGTCAGCCCGGGTTCTTTGTCATATGGATGCTAGCGACATTATCATATATGTGAGCCAAAAGGCGCAAACGGTCCCGGGCCTGGTAAGGCGACACCCGTGGGAATACCGTGCGTGAGGCCGCAAAGTGATATGAGGTGTTACATGCTAGATCGGTGTGGCATAGGATCGGGGTCCTGACACGGACGTGATGCCTATATACATGATCATGCCTAGATATTCTCATAACTATGCACTTTTCTATCAATTGCTCGACAGTAATTTGTTCACCCACTGTAATACTTATGCTATCTTGAGAGAAGCCACTACTGAAACCTGTGGCCCTCGGGTCTATTTTCCATCATATAAGTTTCCAATCTACTTTATTTTGCAATCTTTAGTTTTCAATCTATATCATAAAAATACCAAAAATATTTATCTTATCTTATTATCTCTATCAGATCTCACTCTTGCAAGTGGCCGTGAAGGGATTGACAACCCCTTTATCGCATTGGTTGCGAGGTTCTTGTTTGTTTGTGTAGGTACGAGGGACTTGTGTGTAGCCTCCTATTGGATTGATACCTTGGTTCTCAAAAACCGAGGGAAATACTTACGCTACTTTGTTGTATCACCCTTTCCTCTTCAAGGGAAAACCAACCCAGTGCTCAAGAGGTAGCACACACCCCACCTCTCATGCCCACATGGCAAGGAATGAGGGAAGGAAAGGGGAGGTTCTCTAAGGTAGTCAGCCCCCTTCCCTTCCCCCATGACCATATATGGAAGGGGGGCGCGGCTAGGCAGGCTCCTAGGGCAGCCGCCATCCACTTGGGGAGTGCCCTAGGGCTGCCTCCTCTCCCCCTCCACCTATATATATGTGAGGAGAGAGAGGGGAAACACACACCATGACCCCCAAGCCGTGTGCGGCACCTCGTCTCCCTCTAGTTCTAGTTCCTCCTCCGTCCACGTCTGTTGTGCTTGGCAAAGCCCTGCGGATAGTTTCACCACCACCATTACCACGCTGTCGTGTTGTCGGAACTCATCTACTACTTCCCCTCTCTTGCTGGATGAAGAAGGTGAGGATGTCATCGAGTTGAACATGTGCTGAACATGGAGGTGTTGTAAGTTCGGTACTTGATCGGGACGAATCGTGAAGGTGTATGACTACATCAACCGCATTGATAAACGCTTCCGCTTAGTGATCTACAAGGCTATGTAGATGCTCTACCCTCTCATGGCTATGCATCTCCATGGATAGATCTTGCGTGTGCGTAGAAAAAAATTCCATGCAACGTTTCCCAATAGTGGCATCATGAGCCAGGTCTATGCATAGATGTTATGCACGAGTAGAACACAAAGAAGTTGTGGGCGGTGATGTTCATATTGCTTACCACCAACATCTTATTTTGATTCGGCGGTATTGTGGGATGAATCGAATTTGACTACGGCCGGTCCTTGCAGAAGGTTAAAACAGTAAACTTGATAATCACCGTTGTGGTTTTGCGTAGGTAAAAATGGTTCTTCCTAGTTGCCCGTAGCAACCACATAAAACTTGCAAAAACAAAGTAGAGGACGTCTAACTTGTTTTTGCAGGGCATGTTGTGATGTGATATGGTAAGATATCATGTGATATATATTGTCGTATGAGATTATCATGTTTTGTAATAAGTTGACGACTTGCATGTCAATGAGTATGACAACCGGCAAGAGCCTTAGGGTTGTTTTTAATTATTCTATGACATGTGTGTCAATCACTAAGCGCCATGTAATTGCTTTACTTTATGCCTATGCGTTAGCAATAGTTGTAGAAGCTATAGTTGGCGAGGTGGCCCCGACACTATGATGGAGATCAAGGTGTCGTGCCGGTGACGATGGAGATTAGGCCGATGCTTTGGAGATGGATATCAAAAGCACAATATGATGATGGCCATATCATGTCACATATTTTGATTGCATGTGATGTTTATCATTTATTCATCTTAATTTACTTACAACGATAGTAGCATCATAAGATGATTCCTTCACTTAATTTCAAGATAAAAGTGTTCTCCCTGAGTATTCACCGTTGCTAAAGTTCGTCGTTTCTAAGCACCTCGTGATGATCGGGTGTGATAGACTCTATGTTCACATACAACGGGTGTAAGCCAGTTTTGCACATGCAGAATACATGGGTTAAACTTGACGAGCCTAGCATGTATATACAAGGTCTCGGAACACTGGAGACTGAAATGTCGAACATGAGTCATATAGTAGATATGATCAACATAGAGATGTTCACCATTGAAGACTATCCCATCTCACGTGATGATCAGACATGGGTTAGTTGACGTGGATCATGTATCACTTAGATAACATGAGGGATGTTAATTTAAGTGGGAGTTCATTAGTAATTTGATTAACTGAACTTAATTTTTCATAAACTTAGTCCTGATAGTATTTACATATCTATGTTGTAGATCAATGGCCCGTGCTACCGTTCACTTGAATTTTAATGTGTTCCTAGAGAAAGCTAAGTTGAAAGATGATGGTAGCAACTACACGGACTGGCTCCGTAACTTGAGGATTATCCTCATTGCTGCACAAAAGAATAATGTCCTTGATGCACCACTAGGTGACAGACCTGCTATAGATCTTATGAATGTATGGCAGGCTCAATCTGATGACTACTTAATAGTTCAGTGTGCCATGCTTTATGGCTTACAACCGGGACTTCAAAGACGTACTGAACGCCACGGAGCATATGAGATGTTCCAAGAGCTGAAAATGATATTTCAAGCTAATGCCTGGGTTGAGAGATATGAAGTCTCCAACAAGTTCTATAGCTGTAAGATGGAGGAGAACAGTTCTATCAGTGAATACATACTCAAAATGTTTGGGTATCATAACCACTTGACTCAGCTGGGAATTGATTTTCTAGTTGAGAGTGTCATTGACATAGTTCTTAAGTTACTGCCACCAAGCTGCAAAGGTTCCGTGATGAACTATAATATGCAAGGGATGACGAAAATGACTCCCAAGCTCTTCACGATGCTGAAATCAGCGGAGGTAGAAATCAAGAAGTAGCATCAAGTGTTGATGGTTAACAAGACCACTAGTTTCAAGAAAAAGGGCAAAGGAAAGACAGAGAACTTCAAGAAGAATGGCAAGCAAGTTGCCGCCCCCGTGAAGAAGCCCAAAGCTAGACCCAAGCCTGAAACTGACTGCTTCTACTGCAAAGGAAATGGTCATGGAAGCGGAACTGCCCCAAATACTTGGTAGATAAGAAGGATGGCAAAGTGAACAAAGGTATATTTTGTATACATGTTATTGATGTGTACCTTACTAATGCTCATAGTAGTGCCTGTGTATTTGATATTGGTTCTGTTGCTTATATTTGCAACTTGAAACAGGAGCTACAGAATAAATAAAGATTGGCTAAAGATGAGGTGACGATGCATGTAGGGAATGGTTCCAAGGACGATGTGATCGTCGTCGGCATGCTACCTCTACATCTACCTTCGGGATTAGTTTTAGACCTGAATAATTGTTATTTGGTGCCAGCGTTGAGCATGAACATCATATCTGGATCTTGTTTATTGCGAGATGGTTATTCATTTAAGTCAGAGAATAATGATTGTTCTATTTATATGAGTAATATCTTTTATGGTCATGCACCTTTGATGAATGGTCTATTCTTGTTGAATGTCAATCATAGTGATACACATATTCATAATATTGATGCCAAAATATGCAAAGTTGATAATGATAGTGCAACATACTTTTGGCACTGCCACTTAGGTCATATTGGTGTAAAGCGCATGAAGAAACTCCATGTGGATGGACTTTTGGAATCACTTGATTATGAACCATTTGATACTTGAGAACCATGCCTCATGGGTAAGATGATCAAAACTCTATACTCCGAAACAATGGAGCGAGCTAATGATTTATTGGAAATAATACATACCGATGTTTGCGGTCCGATGAGTGTTGAGGCATGCGGCGGGTATCGTTATTTTCTGACCTTCACAGATGATTTAAGTAGGTATGGGTATATCTACTTGATGAAACACAAATCTGAAACATTTGAAAAGTTCAAAAAAATTCATAGTGAAGTGGAGAATCATCGTAACAAGAAAATAAAGTTTCTACAATCTGATCACGGAGGCGAATATTTGAGTTACGAGTTTGGCATTCATTTAAAACAATGTGGAATTATTTCACAACTCACGCCACTTGGAACACCATAGTGTAATGGTGTGTCTGAACATTGTAATCGTACTTTATAAGATATTGTGCATTCTATGATTTCTCTTACCGATTTGCCTTTATCATTTTGGGGTTATGCATTAGAGACAGTTGCGTTCACGTTAAATAGGGCACCTTCTATATCCCTTGAGATGACACTGTATGAACTATGGTTTGGCAAGAAACATAAGTTGTCGTTTCTTAAAGTTTGGGGATGCGATGCTTATGTCAAAAGGATACAGCCTGATAAGCTCGAACCCAAATCGGAGAAGTGTGTCTTCATATGATACCCTAAAGTAACTATTGGGTACACTTTCTACCACATATCCAAAGGCAAGATCTTTGCTAAGAATGGGTCATTTCTAGAGAAGGAGTTTCTCTCGAAAGAAGTGAGTGGGAGGAAAGTAGAACTTGATGAGGTAATTATACCTCCTCTCAAATTGGAAAGTAGCACATCAGAGAAAACTGTTCCCATGATGCCTACACCAACTAGAGAGGAAGCTAATGATGATGATCATGAAACTTCAGATCAAATTACTATTGAACCTCGTAGGTCAACCAGAACACGTACCACACTAGAGTGGTACGGTAATCCTTTCCTGGAAGTCATGTTGGTAGACAACGACGAACCTATGACCTATGTAGAAGCTATGATCAGCCCAGATTCTGACAAATGGCTTGAGGCCATGAAATCTGAGATAGGATCCACGTATGAGAACAAAGCATGGACTTTGGTGGTCTTGCTCGATGATCAGCAAGCCATTGAGAATAAATGGATCTTCAAGAAGAAGACAAAAGCTGATGGTAATATCACTGTCTATAAAGCTCGACTTGTTGCGAAAGGTTTTCGACAAGTTCAAGGGGTTGAATATGATGGGACTTTCTCACCCTTAGCGATCCTTAAGTCTATACGAATCATGTTAGCAATTACCACATTTTATGATTATGAAATCTGGCAAATGGATGTCAAAACTGCATTCCTTAACGGGTTTCTTAAAGAAGAGTTGTATATGATGCAACCAGAAGGTTTTGTCTATCCAAAACATGCTCACAAAGTGTGCAAGCTCCAGCAATCCATTTATGGACTGGTGCAAGCATCTCGGAGTTGGAATATACGCTTTGATAATGTGATCAAAGCATATGGTTTTATAAAGACTTCGGTGAAGTTTGTATTTACAAGAAAGTGAGTGGGAGCTCTGTAGCATTTCTGATATTATATGTGGATGACATATTTTTGATTGGAAATATAGAATTTCTAGATAGCATAAAAGGATACTTGAAAAAGAATTTTTCAATGAAAGACCTCGGTGAAGCTGCTTATATATTGGGCATTAAGATCTATAGGGATTAGATCGAGACGCTTGAAAGGACTTTCACAAGCACATACCTTGACAAAGTTCTGAAGAAGTTCAAAATGGACCAGTCAAAGAAAGGGTTCTTACATGTGTTGCAAGGTGTGAAATTGAGTCAGACTCAAAGTCCGACCACGGCAAAAGAGAGAGAGAAAATGAAAGTCATTCCCTATGCCTCAGCCATAGGTTCTATTATGTATGCCATGTTGTGTATCAAACCTAATGTGTGCCTTGCCATAAGTTTGGCAGGGAGGTACCAAAGTAATCCAGGAGTGGATCATTGGACATCGGTCAAGAATATCCAGAAGTACCTGAAAAGGACCAAGGATATGTTTCTCGTTTATGGAGGTGAAGAAGACCTCATCGTAAAGGGTTACATCGGTGCTAGCTTCGATACAGATCCATATGACTCTAAGTCACAAATCGGATACATATTTATATTGAATGGTGGAGCTGTCAGTTGGTGCAGTTCCAAGCAGAGCATCATTGCAGGCTCTACGTGTGAAGCGGGGTACATAGCTACTTCGGAAGCAGCACATGAAGGAGTTTGGATGAAGGAGTTTGGATGAAGGAGTTCATATCCGATCTGGGTGTAATACCCAGTGCATCAGGTACAATGACAATCTTTTGTGACAACACTAGAGCAATACCTTAGCGAAGGAGCCTAGGTTTCACAAGAGAACCAAACACATCAAGAGACGCTTCAACTCCATTCGTGAAAAGGTCAAGGATGGAGACATAGAAATTTGCAAAGTACATATGAATCTGAACGTTGCAGACCCGTTGACTAAACATCTTCCGCGGGCAAAACATGATCAATACTAAGACTCCATGGGTGTTTGATTAATTATTATGTAATCAAGATTATTGACTCTAGTGCAAGTGGAAGAGTGTTGGGAATATGCCTAAGAGGCAATAATAAAGTGGTTATTATTATATTTCCTTAATCATGATAAAGGTTTATTATTCATGCTAGAATTGTATTGATCGGAAACTTAAATACATGTGTGGATATATAAACAAATATTGTGTCCCTAGTGATCCTCTACTAGACTCGCTCGTTGATCAAAAGATGGTTAAGGTTTCCTAACCGTAGGCATGTGTTTTCACTTGATAACGGGATCGCATCATTAGGAGAATGACGTGATGGACAAGACCCATCCGTTAGCTTAGCATATGACCGTTAAGTTTATTACTACTACTTTCTTAATGTCAAATACATATTCCTTCGACCATGAGATTATGCAACTCCCGGATACCGGAGGTATACCATGTGTGATATCAAACATCACAACGTAATTGGGTGATCATAAAGATGCTCTGCAGGTATCTCCGAAGGTGTCTATTGAGTTGGCATGGATCGAGATTGGGATTTGTCACTCCGTGTATCAGAGAGGTATCTCTGGGCCCTCTTGGTAATACACCATCACAAGAAGCTTGCAAGCAAAGTGACTAAGGTGTTAGTTACGGGATGATGTATTAAGGAACGAGTAAAGAGACTTTCCGGTAACGAGATTGAATTAGGTATGGAGATACCGATGATCGAATCTCAGGCAAGTAACATACCGGCAAACAAAGGTAACTACATATGTTGTCATAAAGGTTCGGCCAATTCGTAGAATATGTAGGAATCAATCTCGGCATCTAGGTCCCGCTATTGGTTATTGACTAGAGAAGTGTCTCGGCCATGTCTAGATCATTCTCTCACCCGTAGGGTCTGCATGCTTAACGTTCATTGGCGATATAGCTAGTATTATATGAGTTATGTGAAATAGTAACCGAATGTTGTTTGGAGTCCCGGATGAGATCATAGACATGACGAGGAGCTCCAGAATGATTTGGAGGTAAAGATTGATATATAGGATGATAGTATTTGGTCACAAGAAAGGTTTCAAGCAGTACCGAGTATTTATCGGTGTGCCGAAAGGGGTTTCGGGAGGCCACCGGTAAGTGGTGGGCCTTATGGGCCAAAGGGGGATCATACCAGCCCACAAAGGGGGCTGGAGCGCCCCACCTCTCCTGCCCACGCGCCAAGGAAGGAGGGAAGGAAAGGGGAGGCGCCCTAAGGCAGTCAGCCCCCCTTTCCTTCCCCCCATGACCATATATGGAAGGGGGCGCGGCTAGGAAGGCACCTAGGTCAGCCGCCGACCGCTTGGGGCGTGCCCTAGGGTTGCCTCCTCTCCACCTGCACCTATATATCTGAGGAGAGAGAGGATAAACACACACCACGATCCCCAAACCGTGTGCGGTGCCCCGTCCCCCTCTAGTTCTAGTTCCTCCTCCGTCCACATCTGTTGTGCTTGGCGAAGCCCTGCATATAGTTTCACCACCACCGTCACCACATCGTCGTGCTGAATGTGGAGGTGTCGTACGTTCGGTACTTGATTGGGATGGATCATGAAGGTGTATGGCCGGTTGGAATTGTTGCATGGAAAACAAAAAAATTCTACCCACACGCAATGACCTATCCATGGAGATGCATAGAAATGAGGGGAAAGAGTGTGTCTACATACCCTCGTAGACCGTAAGAGGAAGCATTTAGGAACGTGGTTGATGTAGTCGAACTTCTTCGCGCTCCAACCGATCAAGTACCAAATGTACGGCACCTCCTAGTTCTGCACACGTTCAGCTCGGTGACGTCCTCTGCCTTCATGATCCTGCAAGACGGCGAGGTAGTGGATGATTTCCGATAGCATGACATCGTGGTGATGGTCATGGTGAAGTGATCTCCGCAGGGCTTCGCCTAAGCACTACGAAAATGTGACCGAGGGACAAAACTATGGAGAGGGGCGCCGCACATGGCTAAGGAATTGTCTGTTGTGAGCTAGGCGCCCCCCTCCCACATATATATAGATGGGAGGGAGGGAGGAGTAGCCAAGGGGGTGCCCAAGTAAGAGGAATCCTACTTGGGGTCTCTCCCAAGCCGTGCCCCCCTTCCCTTATTTGGAGCATGGGAGGAAGGCAGGGGAGAGTGCCCCCCCCTTTCCTTTCTCCCATGAGAGGGAAAGGTGGGAGGGGCTAGCCCTCCCCCTTTTCCTTCCCTAGGGATGGACAACCAAGGGAAGGGGCACACCAGCCCCCTTGTGAGCTGGTTTGTTCCCTCCATTGGCCCATAAGGCCCATAACTTGCAGGGGGTTGCCCGGAACCCCTTCCGGTGACCCGATTACTTCCCGGTACGTCCCGAAACACTTTCGGTGTCCAAATACCATCATTATATATATCAATCTTTACCTCCCGACCATTTGGAGACTCCTCGTCATGTCCGTGATCTCATCCGGGACTCCGAACAACATTCGGTCACTGTCGGTGTCAAAACCGGCAGATCTCGGGTAGGGGGTCCCGAACTGTGCGTCTAGGCGGATGGTAACAGGAGACAAGGGACACGATGTTTTACCCAGGTTCGGGCCCTCTTGATGGAGGTAAAACCCTACGTCCTGCTTGATTGATATTGATGATGTGGGTATTACAAGAGTAGATCTACCACGCGATCAAGGAGGCTAAACCCTAGAAGCTAGCCTATGGTATGATTGTTGTTCGTCCTATGGACTAAAGCCATCCAGTTTATATAGACACTGGAGAGGGCTAGGGTTACACAGAGTCGGTTACAATGGTAGGAGATCTACATATCCGTATTGCCAAGCTTGCCTTCCACGCCAAGGAAAGTCCCATCCGGACACGGGACAAAGTCTTCAATCTTGTATCTTCATAGTCTTGGAGTCCGGCCGATGATGATAGTTCGGCTATCTGGACACCCCCTTGTCCAGGACTCCCTCAGTAGCCCCTGAACCAGGCTTCAATGACGACGAGTCCGGCGCGCATATTGTCTTCGTCATTGCAAGGCGGGTTCCTCCTCCGAATAATTTATAGAAGATTGTGAACACCAGGATAGTGTTCGGCTCTGCAAAATAAATTCCACATACCACCGTAGAGAGAATAATATTTACACAAGTTCAATTTGCTGACGTATTTTGTGGCGTGACGTCACACCACTACCAAGCCTTTACTCAAATTGTTTTTATTACACCACCTCAGCGCGTTTAGCGAAGCGGTTTCCTTGGCACGTCTTGTCGAAGCAGAGATTGTATTCCCCTTATTCCGAGATTCCCATCAATATGGACGTGGGTAACCCAACCGCGCCATTGATTGCGGCGCTTGGGAGATAAGCGAGTTTTATCAGGCTGGTGGGGACGTATGGTTTCGTCCGCCCATATAAGGGGATAAAGATCCAACCCTTTTACCTACGCCTTCTTCCTCCTTTGCTTATCCATCTCCGCGAACTCGAGCTCCAGCGCCCAAGTCCGCACATCTCACGTCAACCTTCTCCAACTATGTCCGGAGCGGCAGGCAAGTGGATGGCCTCCTCCATTATGGAGGGGCACATCCAGAAGCTGTGCAGCGCCGGATATCTGTCCAGCGACATCGCGCACCGGCTCCCCGACGAGGGGGAGCTCATCCCCACCCCCAGGCCCCATGAGAGGGTAGTATTCCTTTCCCATTTCCTCCGCGGACTGGGCTTCCCACTCCATCCCTTTGTCCGGGGGCTCATGTTCTACTACGGCCTGGATTTCCATGATCTGGCCCCGAATTTCATCCTCAACATCTCGGTGTTTATCGTCGTGTATGAGGCCTTCCTCTGCATCCAGCCCCACTTCGGCTTGTGGCTCAAGACCTTCAGTGTCAAGCCGAAGGTTGTGAAGGGCAGCCAAGCGGAGTGCGGAGGCGCCATGGTGGGCAAGATGCCCAACGTTACTTGGCTCGAAGGCACCTTCGTGGAAACCATTAAGGGGTGGCAATCGGGGTGGTTCTACATCACCGAGCCGCGTGACCCTGAATGGGCAGCGGCCCCCGAATTCAGATCTGGCATCCCCATACGGCTCACCTCCTGGAAAGAGAGTGGCCGGACATGGGGTGATTCGGAGGAGCTGGCCGGACTTCAAGCCTGCATCCAAAAGCTAGTGAACAAGAAGCTCAAGCTTGTCAACATAGTCCAGGTCATGCTCATCCGCCGGATTCTCCCGTGCCAACAACGGGACTTCAATATGTGGGAGTTCGATCTGGCGCAGCACCAGACTTTGAGCGGGCTCTTCGACACTATGTATGAAGAGGCCTGGAGGGTGCTGTTTAAGGGCGCCGAGGCTCCCGCATCCGCTACCGAAGATCGCGGATTCAGCTCGCAGCGTCCGACTAGCGAGGTAAGCAATTTTGCCCTTTACGGGACACTTGTTTTCCATAGTTCGACTCTATGCGGGATCTAAACTCCCTCTCCTTTGACAGGATTGGCTGAAGAAGGCCGAGCAGACTATCTGTCCGGCCCCTTTGTCAGAAGACCCAGCGGACGCCCGCTCAACGGGGCTGCTGGCTCCGGCACCCCACGTGGTGCCAGAGAAGAAGGCCAAGAAGAAGGCCACGGGCACTCGAAAGAGTTCCCGTTTTTAGGTGTCATCGGATGATGACACCGAGGCGGACTCCTCCCACGAAGAAGAGGAGGAGAAGAAAGAGGCCTCTCCCCCAGCGGGGGGAGGGAAGAAAAGGAAGGCCTCCCCAATGAGGGAGGCCGAAGGGTCCAAGAAGGGAAGGACTCTTCCCCCCGACTGCTCTGCCAACGCCGGCAACGACGATGAGGACTGGCCTCCAAGGGCCAAGCCCCTGGCGATATTCTAAGTATCCGGACACCCGAATAACTTCATGATTTTTCTTTTCGCCGCATGGTGTCTTTCTAATGCCGCATACAACCCTGCAGTCCTCCCAAGGATGATCTTCCCGCTTCGTCGAGCGGGTCCTTGGGTGCGTCGGATATGGATTCCCTTCCGACCGCCTCCTCCCCCCGTGATGCGGATGATGCTGAGGTGGGATCCCGGGAAGGGACCCGCCAGGAGGAGGAGGCCCCGGAGGTGCCGCAGGGCAACCTCCCAGACTTTGCACCGGACTCCGCACCGGAACCTATAGAGGCTCCGGAGTCCGGCGCGCGGCCCCTTCGTAAGAAGGGCAAGACCGTGACGCCGGCTGCCTCCGTCCAACCGGAGGCGCCGGATAGCTTGCTGGAGGCTCTCAACGGCGCTTCCATCAAAGAGGAACACCGCACCGTCATGAGTGCGGTGATTCAGAAGGTTCAGCTCGCTAAGAGCGGGCTGACCGAAGCCTGCAGCAGCCTTCTAACAGGCTTTGAGGTAAGAATTTTGATATATGTAAAATAGTACCGCATAGACAGTAGCCCCTGATGCTCGGTTCGGTGTTCGAAAAGATATAAAAAGATATACGCAAGAGTCATAAAAAATATGTCAATATGGGATTGCAGGTGGTGCTACTGACCTCTGCCGCACTGACTGCGGAGGTCAATACTTTGAAGCAAAGCCTCAAGCGGTCCGAGAACAAGCTCGGCCGTGCCAAGAAGCAGCTCGAGGACAAGGAAGGTGAGTAACACCTTATTAAAATTGTACCTTACAGAAAAGGATTTGGTTGCAAGAAGAATGACAAGGATAACGTGGGTATTGCAAGGGCCACGAACGAGGTGGTGACCCTGAAGGAGGCGGTGTCCGCGGCCGAACATAATGCGGCCACGGAGCGCACCGAGCGAGAGAAGCAGGAGGCGCGAGTGGCGGAGGTACAGCAAGAGCTCCAGGCTCTCGTGGAAAAACATGAGAGTTTGGAGCGCGACTTGAAGACTCGAGAGTCCGAGCTTGCATCTGCTCTTGAGAGTGCCAAAGCCGCTAAAGCCGAAGCCTACAAGGCCCTCCAGGAAATCGAGGCGTTGAAGAAAATAGCGGCGGGTAAGGCATTTTTCATGCAAAGTAAGCATGTGAGTGTGAATTACCTATCACTTACCCGAATTCGGAGCTCTCCAGGAGCGTTCGCAGATCTGCCCCGCAGCGTGTCCGATGCTGCCGCTTTCTATAGGGCCGAGGAGGGGAGCTCGACGGAGAAGGTCTTCTGGTCTCAGTATGCTGAGGCCAGACATCTGGTGCCCCTTAGCGACCAGCTGAAGCAGCTGGTCGAGCTCCACAAGGTGGCCGAACAGGCCATGAAGGGCCTCATAGTTCGGCTGTGGCCCAAGGAGGCCATGCCTGGGAGCTACTTCGGCCTGGTGCGGCGGCTGGTGGATGCGTGTCCATGGGTTGAAGTCATCAAGCACTCCGCCTGTATTGAAGGTGCCCGTCGGGCCCTTGCCCGCGCAAAGGTGCAATGGGGCAAGATGGATGCTGAGAAGCTTGTGACGGACGCGCCACCGCCGGGCAAGGAGTATCGCACGCCCGAGATGTATTATAAGAGTGTCCTGAAGGGTGCCCGCATTATTGTGGGTGAGTGCTCCAAAGATGTAATATTTGAGTAGACTCGCATTTTGTTATCCTGTCGCTGAAAACTTTGTTCATATGCGCTAAGCAATGCTTGTTAATTTAAAATATTACCTTATGTGCGGTCGTTTATCAAACCTGAGAGATGGCAAGTCGTCGGCTTCAGCTCCCATGCCACGAGTGTTGGGGTGTTCGGGATAAATTTGAGCACTCGTGTTCCCATTTTTGGGTCCATCTAGGGAGGCACTCAACACAACGAACGAGGCAACCGGACTTATAATGCTTGAACACTCTCACTTAGCCATAGAATTCTATAATTTTAAATTTCGGCGAAGCCCCTAGTGTTCGGAAGGCCGAATTTGGGGCGCTATCCACGCCTGGGCCGGACAAAGCCGGTTCCTCGCTCTAAGCGGCATAAGTCTTTAGGGACTCGAAAAAAACCTCACGAACAGCGACCGGCTCTCGCCTCATCATGACGGTCAGTTTTAGCTTTCTCCACCGAGGCGCTCGCCCAGCTCAACTGGGGCGCAATCGCAGTGGTTCTCCCAGTGCTACCTTAGCCGATACAACGGAACGTAAGGTACCAAAACATGGGAGCCGGGCAAACCCAACTATTGACCGAAGACATGATTCAGAGCCGATGCATATAATGTTATAAGTTCGGGGTGCCGCACTTGTGGAAGTGTTCGGACTTATCACACCATGATGCGGGAAACAAAAGCCCCTGGTGTATTTAGCCATACCAAAGTGTACGGATGCAACATGTCATAAATGAATGTATGTATAAGAAAGAAATGCAATGGTAAGCAAAAAGGTGTTGCATTGTTTATTCAAGAAATACTGCTGTGAATGCAGAACGATACAAATGGTGCGATAAGTAAGGGATGGGACTATTAAACATGTCCCCCTCCAGGGGTAGGCTGCGGAATGGTGTATAAAACAAATTTAATGCTCGTAATGGAGACCACCTGGATATTCGTCGTAGCCTTTCTCCTTCACTGGCTGTTGCATCGTGAGTTCGGCAGGTCTACTGCCGGACAGGGCCTCTGATGAACGGAGTCCTGTGGGTAAAAAAAAGAAAAAGAGAAAAAAAAGAACGACACACTTGAGAGCCACTGGTGTGGTTAAGCCGCATTCTGGGCCTGTCGTGGTCGTGCCCCTCTCCCTATGCCCATGGTATCTCCAGAGCGTAATGATGTACGCGAAGGACCAGTCTTGCAATTTTGCAGGGGCTGGGGTTGGGGCCGCATTGCTACGCGTGCTCGGAACGTGCCAAGTGGTCTTGTTGTAGGTTACTCCAGGCGCGTTTAGCCGTGTCCGGTCACTTAACGGCCGGACTCGAGAATTGCCTTAAGAGGCTGCACTGTACTTCTGTCGCGAGAGCCGCTGTATGTTCCTCCGTTCGGAGAGAGCGTTCAGTGTTTCCATTGACCGTGATGACTCCTCGAGGGCCTAGCATCTTGATCTTGAGGTATGCGTAGTGCGGCACCGCGTTGAACTTTGCAAATGCGGTACGTCCGAGCAGAGCATGATAGCCACTGCGGAACGGAACTATGTCGAAGATTAACTCCTCGCTTCGGAAGTTATCCGGGGATCCGAAGACCACTTCCAGTGTAACTGAGCCTGTACAATTGGCCTCTACACTTGGTATGACGCCTTTAAAGGTCGTCTTTGTAGGTTTAATCCTTGAGGGGTCTATGCCCATTTTGCGCACTATATCCTGATAAAGCAGGTTCAGGCTGCTGCCGCCGTCCATCAGGACTCTGGTGAGGTGAAATCCATCGACGATTGGGTCTAAAACCAATGCGGCGAATCCGCCGTGGCGGATGCTGGTGGGGTGGTCCCTTCGATCAAAGGTGATCGGGCAAGAGGACCATGGGTTGAACTTCGGGGCGACTGGCTCCATCGCGTATACATCCCTGAGTGCACGCTTCCGCTCCCTTTTGGGTATGTGGGTTGCGTATATCATGTTCACCGTCCGCACTTGTGGGGAGAAACCCTTCTGTCCTCTATTGTTCGGCGGTCGGGTCTCTTCCTTGTCATCGCTATGCAGCCCCTTGTCGTTGTTTTTGGCAATTAGCTTGCCTGCCTGCTTGAATACCCAACAGTCCCTGTTAGTGTGGTTAGCTGCCTTTTCGGCGGTGCCGTGTATCTAGCACGAGCGATCGAGTATTAGGTCCAAATTGGACGGACCCGGAGTAGTTCTTTTGAATGGCTTTTTCCACTGACCGGGTTTAGAGCCTCTGAATCCGGCATTGACTGCCGTATCCTCACTATTGTCGTCGTTAATGCGGCGTTTGTTCTTGTTGCGACGCGACCTACCGTTGCGGTCCTTGATATCCGGACTGTCAGAATTTTAGTGAGGTTGTTGCTGCGGGCTAGCCAGCTGTCCTCTCCCGCGCAGAAGCGGGTCATGAGTGATGTGAGGGCTGCCATGGATTTCGGCTTTTCCTGTCCCAGGTGCCGGGCAAGCCACTCGTCGCGGATGTTATGTTTGAATGCCGCGAGGGCCTTCGCATCCGGACAGTTGATGATTTGATTTTTCTTAGTTAAGAACCGTGTCCAGAATTGTCTGGCCGATTCGTCTGGCTGCTAAATTATATGGCTTAGGTCGTTAGCGTCTGGTGGTCGCACATACGTGCCCTGGAAGTTATCAAGGAATGCGGCTTCCAGGTCCTCCCAACACCCAATTGATTCTGCTGGCAAGCTGTTAAGCCAATGCCGAGCTGGTCCTTTAAGCTTGAGTGGGAGGTATTTGATGGCGTGAAGATCATCACCGCGGGCCATATGGATATGAAGGAGATAGTCTTCGATCCAAACCGCGGGGTCTGTTGTGCCATCATAAGATTCAATATTCACGGGCTTAAACCCTTCGGGGATTTGATGATCCATTACTTCATCTGTGAAGCATAGTGGGTGTGCGGCGCCTCTGTATTGGGCTATATCACGACGAAGCTCAAAAGAGCTTTGTCTACTATGTTCGGCCCGGCCGGACTTGCTGTGTCCGGTGCGACGGTTATCGTCACGTATCATGGGGCGCCCACGCGATCCATAGACCGATTTTGATTGTCTTGCCTTATCCTCCAATATATCTCGCAAGTCCAAAGCGTTCCCCTGTGGCCTTGTGCTTTTCGAGCGATGCCGGGGTACGGTTCTAGTGGAGGGCCTAGAGGCCTCTCTGTCGCGGCCACGGGGTGGTCGGTCAGCCGTATTATCCGCTGGTGATGTAGGTGCATATGCCTCCTCCTCTAATCGGGGGAGTAGCTTGCGTTTCGGGTAGCTTTTGGAGGGGCGTTCGAGCTCATGCTCTTCGGCTGCAAGGACTTCAGTCCATATGTCGGCTAGCAGATCTTGATCAGCTCTAAGCTATTGCTGCTTTTTCTTGAGGCTATTTGCCGTGGCCATAAGCCTGCATTTAAAACGCTCTTGTTCGGCGGGATCCTCAGGTACGACGAATTCATCGTCGTGAAGGCTTGCCTCGTCTCCGGAGGGAGGCATGTAATCCTCTACCTCTTCGTCTGCCGCTCTCTCATGAGGGCTGGCGTCTCCGTCCTCCTGTGTTGAATCTTGCTGGAGGGGGTTGTCTTCGGCACTGTCTGGGGTGTTATTATCTCCGGTGCCGGATCTCCATTCTTGTTGTGGCGGGATTTAGAGCGGCGCCGCTGACGATGGCGCTTGGGCTGTTTCTTGGAGGGGTCATCCTCCGCTATTCCTTCGCCATTCCCATCCTTTGGGATATCCACCATGTATATGTCATATGATGAGGTGGCTTTCCAGTGCCCAGTAGGCGCTGGTTCTTGGTCGTCTCCGGCGTCGTCGTCCATACCGTCGATGTCTTCGGAGTCGAAGTCTAGCATGTCGGTTAGATCGTCGACAGTGGCTACTAAGTGGGTGGTGGGTGGGCTTTGAATTTCTTCGTCGCCCGCATCCCAACCATCCTGACCGCAGTCCGGCCAGGGCTCTCCTGATAATGAGAGATACTTTAGCGAACTCAAGATGTCGCCGAAAGGTGAGTGTTGAAAGATGTCCGCGGCGGTGAACTCTATGATCGGCGCCCAATCGGATTCGATTGGAGGGGGCGCGGGAGGTTCGGAGTCCAGCTAGGAGTCCGGCGCCTCGGAGTCACGAGCTTCACGAGGGACAAGGTCAGTATTCGGCTCCATCGCCGTAGAGGTTGCAGCCCCCGAGGCGGTGTCTAGCCACCCGTCCTCGATCTGCGCAGCCGGCTCCGAATTGAGGGTCGGAGCGGACTCATGTGCGGCCTCCAGGGCACTGTCCGGCTGTAGAGATAAATCATGCCCATCGTGACAGTGCGGCGCGCTCGGCTGTGGCTCGAACCCATCGAAGATCAAGTCTCCGCGGATGTCAGCCGTGAAGTTCAAACTTCCAAATCTGACCTGATGGCCAGGGGCATAGCTTTCGATCTGCTCCAGATGGCCAAGCGAATTGGCCCGCAGTGCAAAGCCGCCGAATATGAAGATCTGTCCGGGGAGAAAGGTCTCACCCTGGACTGCATCGTTGTTGATGATCAAAGAAGCCATCGAGCCTATCGGTGACGACACAGAGGAACTCTTAATGAAAGCACCAACGTCGGTGTCAAAACCGGCAGATCTCGGGTAGGGGGTCCCGAACTGTGCGTCTAGGCGGATGGTAACAGGAGACAAGGGACACGATGTTTTACCCAGGTTCGGGCCCTCTTGATGGAGGTAAAACCCTACGTCCTGCTTGATTGATATTGATGATGTGGGTATTACAAGAGTAGATCTACCACGAGATCAAGGAGGCTAAACCCTAGAAGCTAGCCTATGGTATGATTGTTGTTCATCCTATGGACTAAAGCCATCCGGTTTATATAGACACCGGAGAGGGCTAGGGTTACACAGAGTCGGTTACAATGGTAGGAGATCTACATATCCATATTGCCAAGCTTGCCTTCCACGCCAAGGAAAGTCCCATCCGGACACGGGACGAAGTCTTCAATCTTGTATCTTCATAGTCTTGGAGTCCGGTCGATGATGATAGTTCGGCTATCCGGACACCCCCTAGTCCAGGACTCCCTCAGTCACCAAAACATATAACTCATATAACACTATATCGTCAACGAACGTTAAGGTGTGGACCCTAGGGGTTCGAGAACTATGTAGACATGACCGAGACACCTCTCTAGTCAATAACCAATAGCAGAACCTGGATGCCCATATTGGCTCCTACATATTCTACGAAGATCTTTGTCGGTCGAATCATTATGACAACATATGTAATTCCCTTTGTCTATATGTATGTTACTTGCCCGAGATTTGATCGTCGGTATCTTCATACCTACTTCAATCTTATTACCGACAAGTCTCTTTACTCGTTCCGTAATACGTCACCTCGCGACTAACTCCTTAGTCATTTGCTTGCAAGCTTATGATGTGTATTACCGAGAGGGCCCGGAGATACCTCTCCATTACTTGGAGTGACAAATCCTAATCTCGATCTATGCCAACTCAATAAACACCTTCAGAGATACCTGTAGAGCATCTTTATGATCACCCAGTTATGTTGTGACGTTTGATAACACACAAGGTATTCCTCCGGTATCCGGGAGTTGCATAATCTCATAGTCGAAGGAATATGTATTTGACATGAAGAAAGCAATAGCAATAAAACTAAACGACCATTATGCTAAGCTAATTGATGGGTCTTGTCCATCACATCATTCTCTTAATGATGTGATCCCGTTATCAATTGACAACTCATGTCCATGGTTAGGAAACCTTAACCATCTTTGATCAACGAGCTAGTCTAGTATAGGTTTACTAGGGACACGGTATTTATTTATGTATTCACACATGTATTTAAGTTTCCGATCAATACAATTCTAGCATGAATAATAAACCTTTATCATGAATAAGGAAATATAAAATAACAACTTTATTATTGCCTCTAGGGCATATTTCCTTCAGTCTCCCACTTGCACTAGAGTCAACAATCTAGTTCACATCGCCATGTGATTTAACACCAATAATTCACATCGTCATGTGATTGAAACCCATAGTTCACATCGCCATGTGACTGATGTCTGCTAAAACTACGTCGGTATTTCCCCAAAGAGGAAGTGATGATACAGTATAGCGATGGTAGGTATTTCCCTCAGTGATGAGACCAAGGTTATCGAACCAGTAGGAGAACCTCCTAACACCACATAAATAGTACCTGCACACAAATGACTACTCGCAACCCGACGTGTTAAAGGGGTTGTCAATCCCTTTCGGGTACGGCGTCTCAAGTAGGCAAGATAACGTGAGCTAATTGTGGTGGATAGGATAAATAGATCACAGAATAAATAAATTGCAGCAAGGTATTTTTGTATTTTTGGTTTAATAGATCTGGGGGAAAAAAGCAAAGGGAAATAGGTCGCAAGGAAAATATGATGAGAAGAGACCCGGGGGTCGTAGGTTTCACAAGTGGCTTCTCTAGAAAAATAGCAAATGTGGGAAAGAAATTACTTTTGGGCAATTGATAGAACTTCGAATAATCATGACGATATCCAAGCAATGATCATTATATAGGCATCATGTCTAAGATTAGTAGACCGACTCCTGCCTGCATCTACTACTATTACTCTACACATTGACCGCTATCCAGCATGCATCTAGTGTATTATGTTCATGGAAAAATAGAGTAATGCAATAAGAATGATGACATGATGTAGACAAGATCTATTTATGTAGAAATAGACCCCATCTTGTTATCCTTAGTAGCAACGGTACATATGTGTCGTTTCCCCTTCTGTCACTAGGATCAAGCACCATAAGATCGAACCCATCACAAAGCACCTCTTCCCATTGCAAGATAAATAGATCAAGTTGACCAAACAAAACCCAAATATCGGAGAAGAAATGCGAGGCTATAATCAATCATGCATATAAGAGATCAAATAAGACTCAAATAACTTTCATGTGTAAAAACATAGATCTGATCATAAACTCAAAGTTCATTGGATCCCAACAAACACACTGCAAAAAGACTTACATTATATGGATCTTCAAGAGACCATTGTATTGATAATCAAGAGAGAGAGAGGAAGCCATCTAGCTACTAACTATGGACACGTAGGTCTACAAAGAACTACTCACGCATCATCGGAGAGGCACCAATGGACATGATGAACCCCTTCGAGATGGTGTCTAGATTAGATCTGGTGTTTCTGGAACTTGCGGCGGCTGGAATTATTTTTTGTCGACTCCCCTAGGGTTTCTGGAATATTGGGGTATTTATAGAGCAAAGAGGCGGTGTGGGATGCCAACAAAGAGAGCACAACCCGTCGGGGCGCTCCTGGGCCCCCAAGCGCGCCCTGGTGGGTTGTGCTCCCCTTGAAGATCCCCTCAGGTGCATTCCTGGCCCACTGGATGTCTTCTGGTCCATCAAAATCCGCAAAAAATTTCGCTGCGTTTGGACTCCGTTTGGTATTGATTTCCTGTGATGTAAAAAACAAGCAGAAAATAGCAAATGGCACTGGGCACTACATCAATAGGTAGGTACCAAAAAATGATATAAAATGATTGTAAAACATCCAAGAATGATAATATAATAGCATGGAACAATCAAAAATTATATATACGTTGGAGACGTATCAGCATCCCCAAGCTTAATTCTTGCTCGTCCTTGTGTAGGTAAATGATAAAAATAGAATTTTTGATGTGGAATGCTGCCTAACATGTTCATCACATTTTCTTTTCTTTATAGCATGGACATTTGGACTTTTATATGGTTTAAAGCAATAGTCTAGTTTTGACATGAAGACTTTTATACTCAAGCATACCAACAAGCAACCATGTCTTCCAAAATATCAACACTAAAGCAAGTTATCCCTAGCCCATTATGCTCAACCATTGATCCATTCATGAAACATACTCGAATATTAGCTACACCCAATGCTCAAATACGATCATAGTGCCCCTTAGTTGGTGATTTATGAGAGAAGATGGAGACTCAAATTCAAAATAAAAATTGCATAAAGTAAGAAAGGCCCTTCGTAGAGGGAAGTATGGATTTGTAAAGGTGCCAGAGCTCAAAGCAAAATTGGGAGATAAAAACATTTTGGGAGGCATACTTTTCCCACCAACGAAAATGACTTAGAGCTCCCTAATACGTCTCCAATGTATCTACTTTTCCTAATGCTTTTCCTCTTGTTTTGGACTCTAATTTGCGTGATTTGAATGAAACTAACCCCGGACTGACGCTATTTTCAGCAGAACTACCATGGTGTTGTTTTTGTGCAAAAATAAAAGTTCTTGGAATGGAACGAAACATTGCGAGAATTTTTTATATCAATAAAGAGAATTTTTGGATCCAAGAGATACCTGAGGGGGGCACCTAGGTGGGTACAACCCACCAGGGTGTGCCTGCCCCCTAGGTGCGCCTAGGTGGGTTGTCCCCACCTGGTGGCCCCGCTGACCCAGAAACCGACGCTATAAAATCACATTATTCTAGAAAAAATCAGGGAGAATGAATTATCGCGTTTCACGAGATGGAGCCGCTGCCGTCTCCTGTTCTTCATCAGGAGTCCAGATCTGGAGTCCGTTTGGGGCTCCGGAGAGGGGGATCTTTGATCTTCATCATCACCAACACATCTCCATCGCCAATTCCATGATGCTCCCCACTGAGAGTGATTAATTCCTTTGTAGGCTTGCTGGTCGGTGAGGATTTGGATAAGATTCATCATGTAATCGAGTTACTTTTGTTAGGGCCTGATCCCTAGTATCCACTATGTTCTGAGATTGATGTTGCTATGACTTTGCCATGCTTAATGCTTATCACTTTGGGCCCGGGTGCCATGATTTCAGATCTGTACCGTTTATGTTATCACCATTATATCCATGTTCTAGATCCGATCTTGCAAGTTATAGTCACCTACTACTTGTTATGATCCTGCAACCCCCGAGTGACAACAGCCGGGACCACTCCCGGTGATGAACGTAGTTTGAGGAGTTCATGTATTCACCGTATGTTAATGCTTTGTTCCGGTTCTCTATTAAAAGGAGGCCTTAATATCCCTTAGTTTCCAATAGGAACCCGCTGCCAAGTTATTTCCATAAGCACATATTACTATTTATGGAATACATGCCTACATTATATTTATGAACTGGAGCTAGTGCCATATCGCCCTAGGTTATAAATGTCTCATGATGAATATCTGATGTCTACTATGCAACTTTATTCTTGTAGACACGTGTTGGGCCTCCAAGCGCAGAGTTTTGTAGGAAAGTAGCAATTTTCCCTCAAGTGGATGACCTAAGTTTATCAATCCATGGGAGGCGTAGGATGAAGATAGTCTCTCTCAAGCAACCCTGCAATCAAATACAAGAAATCTCTTGTGTCCCCAACACACCCAATACAATGGCAAATTGTATAGGTGCACTAGTTCGGCGAAGAGATGGTGATAAAAGTGTAGTATGGATTGTAGATATGAGTTTTTGTAGTGCGAACAATAAAAAACAGCAAGGTATTAAATGGTAAAACGGAGCACAAATGAAATTGCAATGATGTAAAATGAGGCTTAGGGTGCATACTTTCACTAGTGCAATCTCTCAACAATGCTAACATAGTTGGATCTTATGATTATCCCTCAAAGTGCAATAAAGAATCACTCCCCGAGTTCTTATTAGCGGAGAACAAAAGATAGAAATTGTTTGTAGGGTACAAAACCACCTCAAAGCTATTCTTTTCGATCAATCTATCCTAGAGTTCATACTAAAATAACAGCAAGATATTCTTTTCGATCGATCTAATCTAGAGTTCGTACTAAAATAACACCATATGATACATATCAACCAACTCTAATGTCACCTAGATACCCCAATGTCATCGCGAGTACCCGTGAGTTAACTATACGATATGTATCAAACAATTTCAGATTCATAATACTCAATCCACACAAAGAACTACAAGGAGACCCCAAAGTTTCTATCGAAGAAAAGGTAATAAAAACATGCATCAACCCCTATGCATATATTACCCCAAAGTCACCTCGGGAATCCGCAAGTTGAGTGTCATAACATATATCAAGTGAATCAAAATAATACCCCATTGTCACCACGGGTATTCATATGCAAGACATATACCATGTGTTCCCGTATCTGAACATTCAATCCGACAAGACAAAACTTCAAAGGGTAAAGACTCAATTCATCACAACAAGAGTGGAGAGGGGAGAAACACCATATGATCCATCTATGTTAACAAAGCCCATGATACATCAAGATCGTGACATCTCAAGATCACGAGAGAGAGAGAGAGAGAGAAAGAGAGATTAAACACATAGCTACTGGTACAAACCCTCAGCCCCAAGGGTGGACTACTCCCTCCTCATCGTGGTGGCCGTCGGGATGATGAAGATGGCCACCGGTGATGATCTCCCCCTCCAGCAGGGTGCTGTAACGGGCTCCCAATTGGTTTTAGGTGGCTACAGAGGGGTGCGGCGGCGGAACTTCGGATCTAGGGTCTCCCCCGAGGGTTTTTGGAATATTTGAGAATTTATAGGGCGAAGATGGGGTGCGGGAGGCCACCGAGGTGGGCACAACCCACTGGGGCATGCCTGGGGGCCCAGGCGCGCCCTGGTGGGTTGTGCCTCCCTCAGGGCACCACCCAGGTGCTGCTCTGGCCCATTGGTAGTCTTTTGGTCCATAAAAAATAAACAAAAAGTTTCGCGGTGTTTGGAGAACTTTCATTTCTGCACAAAAGAACAACACGATGGAAGTTCTGCTGAAAACAGCGTCAGTCCGGGTTAATTCCATGCAAATCTACCAAAACCATATAAAATTATTGTAAACATGGCATGAATACTTCATAAATTATAGATACGCTGGAGACATATCAGCATCCCCAAGCTTAATTCCTACTCGTCCTCGAGTAGGTAAATGATAAAAGAAATAATTTATGAAGTGTGAATGCTAACAAAGTGCACAAGTTTGATCAATGACAATTTCAATCACTTTTTCTAGCATCATAACAAAAATTCTTTCTTATAAAACTTCTCATGTTATAGTAGCAACCAATTCACATGTTAAGGTTCAAACAATGAATTCTCTTGTAACTCAACAACCTATGTTCTCAGTCACCAAGCAATTGTAATTCAACTTATTCAACAGAGTCTAAGTAAGAGCTCCACATACTCAACCATCATATAGTCTTCTATGATTGCTAACACTCACCGCATATAGATGAGCAAAACATTTCAACCGGACACATAGAAAGATAGGGGCTTATAATTTTGCCTCCCAACGTATTCACCTCAAGGGTGAGATGTCAACAATAATAACTCATGCTACCCATATCCAACTGGATATATGTGCCTAGATCTTTCCTCACCACATGATGCTTGCCAAAAGAGAAAATAAAAAGGAATAGAGAAAAGTACTATGACTCTTGCACGAAAGTAAATACATAAAACTAAAAGATAGGCCCTTCGCAGAGGGAAGCAAAGGTTGCCATGCGCTTATTTGTTTGTATGCTCAACCCCTTAGTGCAAAAGAACGTCACGTTATATTGCCCCTTATGATAGCAACCTTTATTATGCAGTCTGTCGCTTTTATTCTTTTCCATCACAAGGTCATACAACGCTCATTTTTCTCTTACACTAATTGATCTAACACTTTTAGAAGCAATTTTTATTGCCTTATTGCATCGATGACAACTTACTTGAAGGATCTTGCTCAATCTATAGGTAGGTATGGTGGACTCTCAATACAAGATTTCGGTTTCAGGGTTTTTGGATGCACAAGTAGTATCTCTACTTGGTGCAGAATTTTTGGCTAGCAAAGATGGGGGGCAAGCACCACATGTTGAAGGATTTGTGACAATATAACTTCTATATGAATATGAACAAACATAAATCATTACATTGTCTTCCTTGTCCAACGTCAACAATCTTTGCATATAATATTTTGATGGGGGCTCACAATCACAAAAGATTTCCAATATAGTGTATTTGCATGTGAAAGTTCTCTTCCTTATACTAATTATTCGTGAACTTCTTGTATGACCAATATTGTGATTGTCAAACTTCAAAAGCTTTCACTTTCTAAACCCAATGTGAAGCCACTACTAGGCATGATATGAACGTGTAATTTCAACTTCATGATATTCAATTCATTCAACAATTTACTCATAGGATATAAGTGAAGCACAGGAGTAAATGACAAACTACTCCAAAAAAGATATAAGTGAAGATCATGAGCATAATATTTCTTTCTCTCAAATTAATTTAAGTCCAGTAAGAGAGAATTTCTTCAAAAATCCTAAAGCACACCGTGCTCAAAAAGGTATAAGTGAAGCACTAGAGCAATTCCATAGAAAAGAGCTTCGTTGACAGGATGTGAATGCCGCTTACCTAGCCTCCCTGGCGACTATTTGAGGACTCTATTTCATTTAAAAAGTTTCAGATCTAAGTATTTTTTTAAACAGCAAGCAAAATGAAAATAGAATGACATTCTAAGAATAGCACAACTCATGTGAAGGAGCAAATACTTAGTCTCAACCGATACTAACCGATAATTGTTGAAGAAGAAAGGTGGGATGCCTACCGGGGAATCCCCAAGCTTAGATGCTTGAGACTTCTAGCTTGGGATGCCTTGGGCATCCCCAAGCTTGAGCTTTTGTGTCTCCTTAATTCCTCTTATACCACGGTTTCCCTAAAACTCATAAACATCATCCACACAAAATTCAACAAGAACTCGTAAGATAAGTTAGGATAAACCAATGAAAAAACCTTATCATTCTCTACTGTAGCAAATCACTAAAATTATTATTCAACATTGCATACTAAATGCCTCTGCATATTTAATACTCCTATCCTCAAATAGAATCATTAAACAAGCAAACATATGCAAACAATGCAAACATAGATTATATTTTCGTAGAATTCGACCCACAACTACTCCAAACACCTTTGCAACCCCCGCACCTCCCCCAATTGATTTCCCTCTGCCTCGGTCATCGCTCTCTCGCACGTCCTTTCTCACCTTCAACGTCGCACCATGGTATTTTTGCAAAAAAAACTATGTTGTTCTCTTTACTTATTACAAATTAGCTACAAAACTACACACCGATAGTCCACCTGTAATGGAACAAATTTTGACCCACAAATTAAAGTGCTACAAACTACACACCGAGGGGGCCATCTATCATGGAACGAACTTGGACCCATATATAAATTAAAAATTGAAAAGGACGAGGATCGAACATGCGACCACGGCCTTCAAGCCGCACGTCAATAGGCAACATAGTACAACAATGTTTGTTGTACTCCCCTTTGTTGATATAATGTTGTTTGATTACCACAGCCTATTTAATGGATAACATTTTTTAATATTATTTTTAGTACATTAGTGGGACCGGCTCGTTAGCACGTACTATTCGCCTTCACTTACTGGTGGGTTCCATGTCTGCTCTCTCTCTCTCTCATCCCCTTCTACGTTTATACACACGGGCAAACACGAAGAACTCGTGGGTGATGGTGCCGTTGACCATATCTGGACGCGTTCACAAGTTACGGCACCAGTTTCACATACTAGTAGTACTAAAGGAGGGATTTTTTTTGTTTTCCAATTTATTGATTATTTAAAGCTGAGGAGCAAAAGGTTTCCACTCAATATGGTGATACAAAATCCTTCCGAGCGGGTTTGCTTGTTTCTCCCTAATAGCCACTATCCTGTGTGGACTAAGAGGCTAGGCAACATGGAACCGTTGGACCTCGCCCTAAGGTTCTCCTCAAATTCATAGGGTTCATGATGGTTGAAGATACGGTAATCTTCTCTAGTCAACAATCCTCGTAGTCTAGATCTGAGAATGCCATGAGCAACATGTGTGTTTAGGCAGTTTATCCTTCGGCGGAGGGTCGCATGCCCTTTCTATTATACACATTGACTTGTGTTTTTTAACACAATATAGACGCAAGCGCTCATATACATGCGCATACACTCACCCCTATGAACGCACACATGCACGCCCTACCCCTATGCGCCGGTGATTAGGTACATGTCTTTAGGGGATATGGTAGAATCGGTTAATCCCACCATTATCGTGAAAATATCTCTGGTAACAGCAAAATTCTTGATTTGGCATGCCCGTCCTTAGCCCTTCGAGTTCCTACTTGAGCGCAGCAGTGCGTAGGATTTGAGAGCCCTTAGGCATTTTTTTGGGTGACCTGGACCATGTACTACCGCTAGGTACCCTCCTTCGACTAGGGAATCATTTTTTTGGAAAAGGAGGAAGACCCCCGGCCTCTGCATCTGGCGATGCATGCAACCACTTTATTAATTATTCACAAAAGACCTTACAAAGTAATACAGCACTAAGACTGAAGCCACCATCTAGGCAACATCTGTCGCTACTCCTATCCAGTTGATGAAGGGATGTTGATAGTCTGGGACTAATACGAAACAGACCTCACAGCTAAACCTAACATCTAAGACCTGAGGGCCCAACCAAGCCACCTGACGGGTATGGGGCACCCACCGGTCCGGCACACACTCAGAGGCCGCCACCGCCAACTGCCACCAATCCATCTTCAGAGATGTACTGACGCATCAACCTTGCCCGGTCTAGCTGCCGTTGACGTCACCACGACGCTAGACAACGTTGCCATCCTGCGCTCGTCCATCAACACACGCCCAGCAACGAGACCCCACTATCAATGTCAAAACCAGTAGATCTTGGGTAGGGGGGCCCAAGTTGTGCGTCTAAGGATCAATGGTAACAAGGTACAATGGGACACGATGTTTACCAAGGTTCAGGCCCTCTTAAAGGAGGTAAACCCTACGTCTTGCTTGATTGTATTTGATGAGTATAGGGGTTACAAGAGTTGATCTACCTGAGATCGTAATGGCTAAACCCTAGCTGTCTAGCCTATGAATATTCTGATAGCCTCTATGGACTAAACCCTCCAGTTTATATAGACACCGGAGGGATCTAGGGTTGTACAGAGTCGGTTTACAAAGGAAGAAAATAGTACATCTGACACCAATCTTGCCGTCCACGCATATAGGAGTCCCACCCGGACAAGGGGGGTGGTCTTCTGCTTTAGCTTCACGGCCCATCAGTCCTGCCCATAACGAATAGGCCGAACACCTGAGGACCCCCGAAGCCAGGACTCCCTCAGTAGCCCCCGAACTTGCCTTCAATGACGATATAGTGTCTGGCTTATGTCTTTGGCTTTGCAAGGTGGGTTCTCCATCACACTCCGGATTGACGATAGTCCGACATTGACCTCTGCGTCCTGTCTTTATGATTCCTTCGTGTCGTCGCTTCTATTTCCACGCGTTGCGTGAATGTGAATGGTCCATAACTTTTTTACAAATAAACCCCTTACCAGGCGTGGGCAGCGTCTATATAATGAGGTTAGATCCCCAAATGCTACCTCACATCGCACAAAGAGCATCAGAGTAAAACCATAAAAAACTTCAAAACACGGCAAGCGCCCCTGGCTACTCTTCGCACCCTCATGGCCCTCAAGAGGTTGATTGGTGGAGCTGCTCAGTGTCCCACCTCCAGCTGAGTCGACTTCAGACACAAGGATATCTCCCTCCCATAGATCTAGTCTCCGTGCGGGCGGGTTTGGCCTCAATGGGCAATGACGCGCTAGCAGAGAATTTCCCCAACCCTAGCAGGGAGGAGAGGGTGTGCTTCGACTCATTTCTTCTGAGGGGCTTAGGATTCCCGATCCATCCCTTTCTCAGGGGTCTATTGGAATTCTATGAGATCCAGCTGCACAACCTCATGCTAGATTCAATCCTGCATATTTCGGGTTTTGTCGCTCTCTGCGAGTTGTTCTTAGGCTGCGAGGCTCATTTCGAACTATGGAGAAAGTTCTTTTGCCTCGTCCCCCGCCACCAAGGTGGTTCTATATTTGAAGTGGGTGACGCCGAAGTTTGGCGCATAGCCGGATCATGCTACCCCGTCAGAACTTCCAAGAAGGGGTCCGAAGAATGGTCTTTGGAATGGTTCTATATTGACGATGTTCCCCTTCCGGACCCAGTTCGGCATGGTCTTCCTGAATTCTCTAGTGCTCCTCCGAAGAAGCTATTTAATTGTCGTCCCTGGAGCCCAAGCAAGAAGATAGCACAGAAGTAATGAGGTTAGTTAGCAAGGTCAGATTACTTGCCCACTCCAGACTCTCAATAACCGAAGTCATGGCTATCGCGATAAAGAGATGCATCCAGCCCCTTCAGTCCAGAGTGACCCCTTTATGGTGTTACAACGGGGATGACGACTCATCTCACTATAAGCGCGAGGGCCCGGATTCCCCAGCCGCTCTGGCCGCCATTCTGGCGGATCTTTATAATGTGGGAAGAAGAATTTATCTGCTTAAATTGTCAGGAAGGTTTCTCCATGTACAACCCCATTGAACGGGCAAGTTTGTTGTTTGAGGATCCACATATATTTGTGGAGTTTGATGATGGAGTCTATTATCAAGCGAGCCTTGACGGCTCGGAGGTAGCCATTGTGGCCGACTACCCTGGCATTCTCCCATTCGTTAAGGTAATTAAGTGCTCAGAAATCATTCTAAAAAGAGAAAAACCCCACTCGTGTCTCACCCATCACGCTGAACCGTGCTTTATAGGATTGGCGCTTAGCGAGTCGTACCCAATCGAGGGCGGCCCCAACGAAGGCAGTATCTTCGCAGGGTGAGCGTTCAAAACGAAAGGAGACCGGGAGCACCGCTGAACCCCCTCTATTATCAAAGAGGAATAACCTTTAATGTGTGCCTAGGCATAAGACCAAATTGTCATATCCCCCCCCCCATCTTCTATTATCCCAGGAGGAGCACACGGCCAACCGTATCCAAAATCCCGGCTAGCCGAGCTTCATCCAATCCGGCGCCGGACTCGTCGACTAGGACGAGGGCTCATACGGGAGTGGCACCGACTCATCCGCCTCATGAGGATTTGGATGACGTATCCGTCACAAATTCCGAAGTGGAGAGCGCGATGAATCATCGACGACTGAAAGACACCCTGCACGCTCCAGCTTTTGCTGAGCAGGAATTTACCGTCCTTAGCATCGTGGACGCATATATCCGAGCCGCCCGGGATGGACTCACTGGAGTTGCTCACCTGTTTTCGAAAGATATGCATCTAACAATCTATGCAAATTTAATAGACATGTGCCAGTAGCCCCCAAGACTTGAAGCGGTATAGACTAACCGATTTAAGTATCGTTATGACCGCAGGTTCTCAAAGAAAAGAACAACACGCTATCCCAGGAGATTGAAACAAGCCGAACATAGCTAAATGATGCCGCCTCAGTGCTAGAGGAGATGAAGAAAAGCCCAATGACCACTGGCGAACAGAAAAAACTAGAGGAGGAAATGAATAAGCAAGCTGAAGAGACAAGCAGCTTAAAGGCTCAACTATCGGATGCACAAAAGGAGAATAAAAGGTTGAAAGGAGACATATTTGGTATGGCCTTTGAACCATCCAGGGGACGCATATAATCCCATAATGCGGAATGTTATAATGCTATTTTTGCAGGTTTGTTAACCAGACGTCCCGAAGAAGAAGTGTATAGATTCCAAGGCGATGTTCTAAAGGAACTGTCTAGAGTGCATGAGCGGGCCCAGAAAGCCATGAAGAGTATGGTCAAAGCCTTATGGCAATCCGACGCCCCTCCAGAGAGTATGGAGGGGTTGGCGAACCTATTAAAGGTGCCCGGCGCTATTTCGAGTTATGGAAGACGTCTGTGTGCCAGGAAGGTGCATGAGAGGCATGGGCGATGGTGAAAATGCGCTACACTGGTCTTGATCCAAATCATATGGCCCGACTTGGGCCTCAGGGACCGGATGTGAAAGAGATTCATGTGAACTTGGTATATGACCAAGTGATGATAGCTGCAAAATATTCGCAAGAAGGTTGTAGCTTAGACAGTCTTATAGATGGCATAGATAAAGAGTAGGCATTCGATTCCATGTACCGATGTACTTTATCACCAAATTTATCTCCAATCCAAACTTGTCAAAATATGTCATCACGGGCCTTCAGCTTCTACCTCCGAACAAAAAAGTTGGAGTGTTTCTGGATACCATGTTGGAATGTAATAAACATTTATTATGTCTGGAAACAAGGCAATCCGGTCATATCGCTCAAACAGACAAAATTTGTTCGGGGAGGTATGTTATATTACTATTTAACATAAGAAACATCTTACATGTAAAATAGTTCCATTAAGGGTTCCTTTCCTTGGGTCGGCATGCTGAATTATGCATGCCTAGGCTTGAATTCGAATTATGGGCAGCCTATCCCATATTTGTTTAGAAGAATTATGTAAACGTAATCAGTCTGTCGTTGCTTGCCTACCAATTTCCCTTAAGAACGCTAGCATTCGGCTTCACCCGTCTGAGGTACAGATCTGGATTACCCGGTTGTAGAAATCGCAGAGGTACTCCCTTTACACCCTAGCCGAACAATCGAGGATGTAGGGTACAAGCACAGGAGCGAGGCAACCCAGCTTGGCAAAAACTTAAGTCATCAAGGTGCATATAATGGCAAAAGATGTATAAAAACGACGTAGACAATGTAAGCCAGAAGCTTTTAATAATAGGCTTCATTAAAGAAGCCCCAAGTTATAGTGGGTGTATACATTTAAAGATGTGTACTCCTAACAGTTCGGTAGATCCAAACATACCATGGGATATAAAAAGGAAAAAACAAGAAGGAGAGGACAAGGAGAAACCTAGTCAAAGTTAAAAAAATAAAGAGAGTGCGACCGAACTACCCGTAGAATCTTCGGAGTCGAGCGGCGCTCCATGGACTCAGCTCAAGGCGATTATCCGATGCATTACGAAGGCGATAGGCTCCTCCTGTAAGAACTTCATCTATGATGAAGGGGCCCTCCCATTTTTGGTTTGAGTGTATCCTCCTTCTTCTCCGGGAGACGTAAGACAAGGTCGCCAACATTATATGTCTTGGCCCGCACTTCTCTGCTTTGGTATCGCCTGGCCCATTGTTGATAAAATGCGGAACGGGCTTTTGCAACATCACGCTCCTCTTCGAGTCCGTCTAGTTCATCTTACCGATCGAGCTCGGCTTCTCGCTCTTCATACATGCGCACTCGAGGTGGGTCATGAATGATGTTGCAGGGCAGGACAGCTTCTGCACCGTACACCAAGAAAAAGGTGTGTATCCAGTCGTTCGATTAGGCGTAGTTCGCAGCCCCCAGAGTACGGAATCGAGTTCCTCAACCCAGTGCTTGTCTGATTCTCGTAAGGAGCGCACTAGTCTGGGCTTAATGTCGGCCATTATCAGGCCATTGGCTCGTTCAACCTGACCGTTTGTTTGAGGGTGGTAGATAGATGCATAGTCGAGTTTAATGCCCAATTTAGCACACCGATTTTTCACCTCATCAGCTGTAAAATTGGAGCCATTATCAGTGATGATACTATGCCGGACACCATAGCGGTGCACCACGCCAGATATAAAGTCAATCACTGGCCCTGCTTCAGCTATTTTTACTAGTTTGGCATCTATCCATTTAGTGAATTTATCTACCATCACCAGTAAATATTTCTTTTTATGGCTTCCCCCTTTAAGGGGTCCAACCATATCAAGCCCCCAGACTGCAAAGGGCCAAGTGATGGGGATCGTTCTTAGGGTAGTGGGAGGCATATGACCTTGATTGGCAAAAAGCTGACAGCCCACACAATGATGGACAAGGGCTTGTGCGTCTGCTCGGGCCGTTAGCTAGAAAAAACCTACCTGAAAAGCTTTACTTATGAGTGCCCGAGTTGTGGCGTGATGACCGCCCAGACTAGCATGTATTTCCGCCAAGAGCTGTCGTCCCTCCTGTTCGGAGATGCACCTTTGGAGAACTCCGGTAGTGCTCTTCTTGTGTTCTCCTTCGTGAACTTTGTAGGCTTTAGAACGCCAAATTATGCGACGGGCCTCATTTTGGTCATCAGGAAGCTGCTGCCTATTAAGGTAGGCCAGGAAAGGTTCAGTCCATCGAGCAATAACGGCCATGATCTCATGAGAAGACGGTGTTCGGCTGCTGGGGGTGTGACCAGGTCCGTACTGGCATCGCCGCTCTTGCCCTGCCACACCACGGCTGGCTTAAAGAGCCTTTCCACAAAGGTATTAGGCGGGACGGGGTCGCGCTTGGCGCCCATGCGAGCGAGGATGTCGGATGCCTGGTTACTGTCTCAAGCGACATGATGGAATTCAAGTCCCTCGATCCAAGCCAATATTTTTAATACGGCGTTTCAGTATGCCGCCATTTTTGGATCTTTTACATAAAACTCTCCATTTACCTGAGATATTGCGAGGTTTGAATCTCCGCGCACCTCAAGGCATTGTACACCCATGGGGACAGCCATGCAGAGACCATGTAGAAGCGCCTCGTATTCGGCTGCATTATTAGAGTCCGTATACATGATTTGCAACACGTAGCGGACTGTGTCCCCCGTAGGGGATGTCGAGATGACGCTAGCCCCCAATCCGGCTAGCATTTTAGAGCCGTCGAAGTACATGATCCAGTTGGAGTATGAACTGTATTCTTTAGGGAGCTCGGCTTCCGTCCACTCAGCGATGAAGTCAGCCAACACCTGAGATTTAATAGCTCGGTGTGGCTTGTATGTTATTTCGAATGGTAAGAGCTTGATGGCCCATTTAGCTATGCAGCCAGTGGCGTCCATGTTGTTGATAATGTCGTTAAGTGGTACTTCAGATGCCACCATGATCGAACACTCTTGAAAATAGTGTCAAAGTTTTCGAGATGCCATAAAGACCGTATAAGCTATATTTTGGTAGTGGGGGTATCGGGATTTGCATGGTGTGTGGACCTCCGATACGTAATAGACTGGCTTTTGGATGGGGGATTTATTTCCCTCGTCCTCTTGCTCAACAACGAGTACAGCGCTTACTACCTGGTGAGTTGTGGAGATATAAAGCAACATAGGTTCGCCAACACCTGGGGCAGCTAGGATTGGGTTGCCTGCTAGTAAGGTTTTTATTTCTTCCAATCCGGTTGTGGCAGCGTCCGTCCATTCAAAGATGTCGGTGTGTCTAAGCAGTTTGTAAAGTGGTAATGCTTTTTCTCCTAATCTGGAGATAAAGAGGCTTAAAGCCGCTATGCGCCCTACTAGTTTTTTGACCTGCTTTAGGTCTGTTGGTATAGCCAATTGTGACAGGGCTCGGATCTTAGCTGGGTTTGCTTCAATTACTCTATGGGAAACAATGAACCCTAGCAGCTTTCCGTCTGGGACACCGAAGACACATTTTTCCGAATTGAGCCGTATATCGTATGTTCACAGGTTATCGAAGGTGAGGCAGAGATCATCCACCAGTGATTCAACGTGTTTGGTTTTGATGACCACGTCATCCACATATGCTTCAACTGTCTTGCCGATTTGTTTTTCCAAGCATGTTTGAATCATGCGTTGGTAAGTGGCACCAGCATTTTTAAGCCCGAAAGGCATAGTGTTGAAACAGAAAGGGCCATACAGGGTGATGAACGTTGTTGCGGCCTAGTCGGACTCCTTCATTTTAATCTGATGGTATCCGGAGTAAGCATCGAGGAAACACAGTGAGTCGTGTCCTACGGTCGCATCGATGATCTGGTCAATGCAAGGCAACGGGAAAGGATCTTTGGGGCAAGCTTTATTAAGGTCTTTGAAATCGACACAAAGGCGCCAAGATTTATCCTTGTTTAGCACCATGACCAAGTTGGCTAGCCAATCCGGGTGTTTGATTTCTCTGATGAACCCGGGATCGAGAAGTTTGGCTAGCTCTTCCCCCGTAGCTTGTCGCTTGGGTTCGGAAAATCGCCGCAACGTCTGCTTGACTGGTTTGAATCCTTTTAATTATGTTGAGGCTGTGTTCGGCCAGTCTTTGTGGGATCCCGGGCATGTCTGAAGGGTGCCGTGTGAAGATATCCCAATTTTCACGCGGGAATGCACGTAAGGCAGCGTCTATTGCCGGATCCAGCTGTGCTCCGATGGACGCTGTTTTATTGGGGTCCGCCGGGTGCACTTGAAATTTAACTATTTCATCTGCTGGCCTGAAAGAAGTGGATTTAGGTCTCTTATCGAGAATCACATCATCCTTGTCCACCGTGGATCGTAGGGTGGATAGCTCTTCGGTCGCTAAGGCTTCGGATAGTGCCTCAAGGGCCAAGGACGCGGTTTTATTTTCGGCATGGAGTGCTTTATCCGGGTCACTCAAAATTGTGATTATTCCATTGGGCACTGGCATTTTAAGCTTCATGTACCCGTAATGTGGTATAGCTTGGAAGTGTGAGAAAGTGTCCCGCCCGAGGATGACGTGATATCCGCTGTTGAAGGGGACCACGTGGAAGAGCAACTCTTCGGACCTATAATTGTCAGGCGTGCCGAATACTACGTCCAATTTAATTCTCCCATAGCATCATGCTTCTCGACTGGGGATGATGCCTCGAAAGGTGGTGCTGCTTTGCTCGATGCGCGTTCTATCAATCTGCATTTTGTCGAGCGTGTCCTCGTAGATGAGGCTAAGCCCACTGCCGCCGTCCATGAGCACTTTGGTGAGTCGAAAGCCGTCCACAATGGGGTTTAACACTAGAGCGGCGGGTGCTCGGACTGATCGGGCCTTTGGTTCATCGTCGGCGGTGAAAGTTATTGCTGCGTTGTTCCATGGGCTCAGTGCATTTGATGGACTTCGGTGAGGTCGTGAAGTGCCCTTTTACTCTAATTATTTGAAGAGAAGGTCTCGAAGACCATGAGGATGTTAAAATCATCCTTCTCCGGAGAGTGTTTCTCTGGAGTGATGGTGGTGAGGATGGCCTCCCCACTCTTTGCTACCTGCCGGAGTACCCAACATGCGCGGAGACTATGAGTTGAGTATGTACTTGGAGTCGCATGTATCAGACAGGGTTTGTCAAGGAATTCGTCAAGAACGAACATGTATCCCGTAAAGGGTTTGTTTTTTCTACCGACGGACTGATAATCAGATGCCTCGCAAGGGTGTATTCGTTCAGCCCGAGCCGCACACTGCTTAAAGGCAGCAGGTTCTAGTTGGGTTTTCTGGGCCTTCCATATGCTTTCCATCGCGCAGTACTTTTGTACCACCTATGATAGTTCCGTGAAGCTTTGTATGTGACGACGGTCGAGGGCATTCCGGATTCCCTCATCCGTACAATTACGGCGAAAGACCGAGACTACATCATCGTCGCAACAATCTTTGATCTTGTTTTTAACAAGTAGGAATCTGGCCCAAAAGTGATGGCCCAAATCCTGAGGTTGCTGCCGTACATACATCAGGTCACATATGTCTGGAGGGCCTGAATTACTTGGGGAGTATTGATTGTGGTGGGTGGGTGGGCTAAAACTTGAATCCCGGCCCAAATTTGTGTCTGGAGCTTGCAAAGTCTCCGAGGTTACCAGTTCGGGTCCGGGGAGATCCAAGTGCTTCCCAGATCCTACATCCGATCCTGAGTTCGGGGGATGCGGACTCCCATTCGAAAGAGGGGTATCCGGCTCGAGGGGTTCGGAGACCCGAACATGTCTGGTTCTTAATATAGGGAGAGAGGTGTCATCGGCTCGTTCCTCGACGACCGCTACCAGGTGGGTGATCGGCAGGAGATTGATTTCCCTCTAGTCAGGTTTAATCCCGATCCGATCATAGTATGTTGAGACCCCTAGGGCGGCGATGCGATCTAGCAGGTCGTTTAAGGACGGGACATCCACCGGATCCATCTTTTCAGAACACTCGAGATCGATGCGGGGGTGGTGTTTGGCGATTGTAGGGGGCGTTGTTGGCTTAATGGTCGTATGGGCACCCATGGTGAAACCACCGAGCTGGAGGATCTGCCCAGAAGTTAGGCTCCTTCCAGAGGTGATGTCGTTGTTAATGACGAGGCGAGCCATGGATCACTTTTTGTGACAACACAGTGGAGCTCTCATTGAAAGCAACAATGTCGGTGTCAAAACCGGCGGATCTCGGGTAGGGGGGGCAAGCTGTGCATCTAAGGATCAATGGTAACAAGAGACAATGGGACACGACGTTTACCCAGGTCTGGGCCCTCTTAAAGGAGGTAAAACCCTACGTCCTGCTTGATTGTATTCGATGAGTATAGGGGTTACAAGAGTTGATCTACCTCGAGATCGTAATGGCTAACCGTAGCTATCCAGCCTATGAATATTCTGATAGCCTCTACGGACTAAACCCCCTGGTTTATATAAACACCGGAGGGATGTAGGGTTGTGTAGAGTCAGTTTACAAGGGAAGGAAATAGTACATCTGGACACCAATCTTGCCGTCCACGCATATAGGAGTCCCACCCGGACATGGGGGGTGGTCTTTTGCTTTAGCTTCACGGCCCATCAGTCCGGCCCATATCGAATAGGCCGAACACCTGAGGACCCCCGAATCTAGGACTCTCTCACCCACTGCTCCATGCCGCTGGGACCTGTCGTTGTCGACGTGTTAGATGCAACGTCGCACCTCCTTCGCGAACACCACCTGCCGCCACTAGTCCCATCCCTCCATCTGCAGTTACTCTACGCTCCCAACTGAGCCCCAAGGCCCCTGACGACACCTCCAGGAAGGTCACAACGTGAAGCACCGCTGCCGCCAAATCAGAAGAGGATTGTAGGTTTTCACCTGTCATGAGATCGGGGTGGGTAGATTGGGCCCTCAACTGCGCCTTCATGAAGGAAAGCGCGTCCATGGACGCCGCCGCCGTTGGGCCGGCCAGACCTGCCAAAGTTTCCCCCGGACCCAAGTCACACCACCAGGGCTCAGCATCACCGGATCCTGCGGCCGCAAACCACCGGGACGACGAGAGAGGTAGCAGGAGGGAGGGGAACCACTAGATTTGACGCCGTGACACCAAACCTCCGGAGGATCACCGGCCACATATCCGATCCCCAGCAGCCCACCTGCCCCGCCGCGCCCGGACAAGGAGGCCAGCCTAGGGGCTGCCGCCCTGGATCCAGCACCCTCCGCCTCAGATCAGGTAGAGCATAGCCAGGTTGCCGCCACGGCCGCCCCTAGGAACCGGCCGGCCGCCATGCCGCCGCGCTCATGGAGACCGCCATGGGCCAGATCGGTACCGCTGCCATAGATCGGGGCCTCATCCTCGAGATCGAGAATCCCGTGCATCCCTAGCCTGGAGTGCAAGGGCGATGCCTCCGCCGCCGCCATCGCGCGCGAGGGATTAGCCTGGCGCCGACCACCAGCGGCGGCGGAGGGGGGAGCGGGAAGGAGGAGGGGGCCAGCAGCGGAGGGTTGGATCCCCTCGGTCGCTCGGCGGAGGCAACGGAGGGGGAGGGGGGGGGCTATGACAATAGGTTATGAATTATATACGCATTGGCTCTATAGCTTGGTCCTTACTTCAATACTACTTGACCCTAGCTTCAGCTTTCGGAGCACATGGAGTTAGTTATAGCAACATATCAAAGTGGATTTGGTTAGAAAGAATCTTTGGATCGGCAATTAATCACCATAGACTATGTTTTGTTTTGTCACACTATGTCATTTTATTTCAAGATGAGGCGTTTTATTTGTAAAAGGTTGTGTGCATCATGTTATGCAGTTATGCATAGACCAGTGTGGAGTCTTTGCGATTGTATCGCCTGGTATGATTAGTCAACAAAAACGTCACTTGTCGAAAGAAAAGCTCATGATGACGGGAAAATGTGGCAATGCACTTGTTATTGTCTAAAAGATTTTAGGTACAGTTTAGCTAGCCTTTTACAATGCCAGTGGAGATTATCTTTCTCAACTCATGCATGGTTAATGATAATGATCGAAATAATCTGAAGTCGATTGTGGCAGAAATGTATGGAATGTGCACCTTTCTCATGTCGCTCTATCTCTTGTGTTGTAGCACCGACATATGGTTAGGGATAGAGGAGGAGGGGTGCGGCTTGCCGTGCTGCCCCTAATTGCAATGGATTGATTATCGACGTGTACAAATAAATAAATCGGAAGCGATGCTCAATCATCGCAAGTTTTGGTAACACAAATCTAGGAAACCAGGGACTCATCCATTGCTCCATTTTACGAAAACAAGAGCCCACCAGCCTTGAGGTTCAGTATCAGAGTGGCCACATGAAGGGCTGCGAGAATACATAGCAGAGCGGCGTGTTGCGACTGCCGAGCTCGTACGTGCCAAAGCACTACACGGGCGACAGGGAAAGGAAGTGCATGGGGGCTAGGCTGTGTCTCTGCGGCATTTTTTCCCGGTACCTCCAACTCCTATGTTTGCACGTACCAACAAGAGTGGCAGCTTCATACCAAAAGCAAAAAAGAAATAGAAAAAGACTCTTTGAAGAAATGCATCGGCTTCTGTATTGGCACCCTTATCTTTTGAGTGGGTATGCAGGAGATGTGCTTCCACACATCTTAGAATTTGTGTTGAACTCGTAGCACAAACCCATCCCATGGTATATATCTTCATAACACGCCGGGTGATGAAAGGCTACAATGATTTCCAGCTGCCTCTGGGGGGCAAAAGGGCTCCGAATTTATTGGCTCAAATCAGTTGGACGATATCCTGCAGTTCAAGAGCTGCATCGTGGCCATCAAGATGACCATCTACGATGCCGCACCTGCAGATCTCCCTCACGTTCGCGCCCTATTAATGTCCATCACTACGAGGGCCGTTGCTGGAAGCTGAGGAAGATAGGCATGCTTAGATGCCGGAGCTTGGCTAGCGCTGGGGCTAGGCTGTATCTCTGTGGCATTTTTTCCTGGTACCTCCAACTCCTACGCTTGTACTGTACGTACCAACAAAGAGTCGCTGCTTGGTACAAAAAGCAAAAAAAGAAAAGAAAAAGGCTCTTTGAAGAAATGCATCGGCTTCTCTATTGGTTTGTATGAAGGATGTCAGCTCGCACACGCCCCAGCACTCCTATCTTTTGAGTGGGTAAGCAGGAGACGAGCTTCGATGCATTTTAGAATTTATATGTTGAACTTCATAGCACAAGCCCAGCCCATGATATATACTGTGCATCTTCTTAACACGCCGAGTAATGGAGGGCTGTAATTATTTCCAGCTGCCTCTGGGGGCAAAAGGGCTTCAAATTTATCTGCGGTGCAAGAGCTGCATCATGGCAGCATCCGACAGCTTTAGGTCTCGCCTGCACTGCATACCATCAAGATGATCATCTACTATGCCGCACGTACAGGTCTCGCCCACGTTCGTGTCCTATTAATGTCCATCACTACGACGGCCGGTACCGGAGGCTGTGGAAGATACCCATGTTTAGATGCCGGAGCTTTGGCTAGCGCTGGGGCAAGCACCAGGTCGCCTATGGTCGTCGACGGCAGCCGCCATTCCCATAGCATGTCCTTGATCGTCCCCAAGCCCGGCAACTACTATCTACTTGAATCTTCTCCTTTGCGGCAATCCTACCTCTTCTTCATGCAGCAATGTATCCTCTTGGCCTCTGAGACGGATGAGTGAAAAACATGAACTTGTTGGACTGGTTGAATGAGGTTTATCTGAAGAACGGCCATGACTCATGATCTTGAGAAAGAATGTTTTCGCTTTACCCAGCTGATGATGCGATAACAAGAGATTGGCAGGGCAAAGGTGCTGCGAGTTCTCAGAAAAAGAGTCTAGGGCTTTTAGGCTGCCATGCTTTGGCGTTGAGGCTATGGTTCCATCCCCTGGTAACAGGAGGTCTGTATGAATTGCTAGTCACAGCCATTCATATGACTCAGGTAACCATGCTGCTTCAGCTGCCCAACTTGACCTTCATACACTGCAGACCTGGAAGAACAGACAGACTAACCGTCTGTCTATAGGTAGACGGAAGCAAAGTAATCGAAAGCAAAGATCTGCAGATCAGTGGAGCTGCAAACTCAAACAGATAAAAACTCAGCCAGATTCAGCATACATAAGAATCATTCTTCTTGCAACAGTTGGAAACAGAAGATTTCATGTTCCATGCTTTAACCCGACCGACCGACTCAGCACAACTCATGTTCCATGCTTTAACCCGACCGACGACTCAACTCCTCATGCTACAAAGGTAGCACGAGGCGACGCAACTGACGACTCGCGCAGCTCATCATGCTACCAAGACAGCATGAGACGACGCAACAGACTAGAGAGTAGCAGAAGAGATGAAATAAGGTGCCAGGTAACATAAACCTCCTACGGTGACAGCGGACAGACAAGGTTACAACCAACAACACATTGTATATAAGTCAACTACTGCTTCAATGAAATCTCCAATGAAGAATCAATGCAACGATCGATCTGCTACGAAAGAATGGGACCAAGGCACACACCCTCCCCAGGAAGAGAAGGCGGTGACAGCTTCCGTCGCGCTTAATGCCAGAGGTTCATGCAGAAGCCAGAGGGGACTGAAGGCGGCTTCTTGCTGTAGATCGCCTCCGAGAAGGTGTCGGTCAGCTGGCCGCAGAGGCTTGCAGGATCATTGATGAGGGTGTCCACATACACGCTGACAATCTTCCGATCATGCGGGGTAGCACGCAAGCTGTACCATGTCAAGAACTTCACCCTGAAGTTGGTCTCAATGTAGCCCTCAGTCTCCAGCCACCTCACCACCCTGACACAGTACTCATAAGTTGCTTCGGGGCATCCATCCTTGTGGCCAGCATCCTCGAATTTACCCGATCTTTTGTTTGACGAATTCCCTGGCTCTCTTTCAGGCTTTGAGGAGCCATTCTGAAAGATGTTGTCAGAAGGTTTTGTGTTGAAGCTCCTTCCACCAGTCTCCTTACCAGTTTCCATAACTCTTGGTGCAGTGGGTGGCATAGAGCCAACAAATCGAGGAACAAGCGCCAACTCAACTCCAGCAGTTGCATTTGATGCATCCTGTGATATAGGAACATCGCTTCTTTGGTTTTGCTCCATTGAGTTTGAAGACTCCCTAAGTAAAGCAGCTTGAACTGTTGAATTAGGCTCCTCATCCAAAGCTGACGCTGAGAGCCCAGGAGCTTCCTCCAGTTCAGTGACCTCTGGTACCCTAGCTGCAACTATCTGCATGTTTTGCAAGTTATTGCTAGGCCCATTGGGGTGATGAGGCACTTTGTCTGAATCAAGGATCTCAGGATTTTCACAGTACTCAAAATCACTTTCCGGCGACTTGTTAAGATCAGTGTACACTGTTGCATTATTGTTTGAGTCAACTCCCTCTGAAGAACGATCAGACTGACCACCACTATTTGTCTTTGGGCTCCTGTTATTTTGGTCTACTAATCCAGCACCACCTGGAGCCAAACCCTTCAGATCACTTTCTTTCAGAGAGCTTGTACTTACCCTGGCTTCCCATGGCGCAAACTCACTGGAGTTGCTGAATGCAGTTACCTTGATCATATAGCATGTAGCTGGCTTGAGTTCAGTGACAACAAATATTTTTGACATTAGATGTACGGTGCCAGTTGGATTTAACGAGTAAAATCCTGTACCATCCACCTGGTGCCATACTTTAAAGCCAGCTACCCCTTGGGAGATGTAAGGACATCGAGCCAAATCAAAAACTACAGTGATAGATGTAGGCGTTATAGGTTCAAACTTTATGAAGCTCGATGGCATCATATTGGATCCTGAAAATGCAAAGATGCACAAAGTTAATATCATCATTTCCATATGTTAGATCTAATGTGAAGGACCTCAAAACTTACGTTCAAATTGTGAGTTAGTAGGAGATTCAACAGGGAACTTAGACTCCATGACATCTAGTGCGTCAGCACAAAGTTTCTGAACCTCAGCACCACAAGTAAGCCGACTGACAATTCCACGACCCATATTTCCATACCCGGCTACAGAGCCAACCTCAGCCTCAAGTTTCTGCTTTGCTGTGTCAACAAATTTATGCAAGACCGAGTACTTCTCCGTGGAGAAGAGGACCTTATGACCCAGAAAAATCCGGTAACACAATATATCCAGCCGCCGAGCCTCTTTAGCTAACATTAGTTGTTTCTTCCAGGACCTGAACAAGAACATTAAACAGTCATGTTATTGCTCGACGAGATAATTTACTAAAAGGACGGACTAGTTATGATTCAAACGTTCAAACAAGAGGAAACAGAGCAATGGGCAGTGTAAAATGGATCAGAAATCTTAAGAGTTGCTATTGTATGGACTGGTAAACTTGATGATTCAAACGTTAATATTATTGCTCGACGAGATAATTTACTAAAAGGACGGACCAGTTATGATTCAAACGTTCAAACAAGAGGAAACAGAGCAATGGGCAGTGTAAAATGGATCAGAAATCTTAAGAGTTGCTATTGTATGGAAAATGGACCGGTAAACTTGATGATTCAAACGTTCATATTATTGCTCGACAATATAATTTACTAAAAGGACGGACTAGTTATGATTCAAACATTCAAACAAGAGGAAACAGAGCAATGGGCAGTGTAAAATGGATCAGAAATCTTAAGAGTTGCTATTGTATGGAAAATGGACTGGTAAACTTGATGAATACAAATATATGATAAAAGTACATTGTACTGGGTTGTTTAAGAAGTCACTTACTTCATCAAGCTCTTTTATTATAACTACTTTAAAAGATACTACTAAGGTAATGATTTAACAGGATTCTTGTTAACAGACATGCAGCAGATGCAAAATGCATTTATCTTAACTGTAAATCAGCGCAAGCAATGCCGTAATAAACAAACTAAGGCAGTGAAACAGCAAGCCTGGAAGCCAGGAAAACAAGCAAAGTAACAATCTAAGTTACTTTTCTTTTTCAATTTAGAACAGAAAACCTGCATGAATAAAAACAATGCCCCAGAATACATACCTGAGCAAATCATGCTGCTTCCGACAGTTAGGGCAGTAATAAGCACCATCAAGTTTCTTGCACTGCCCACTCGGCAGAATGCCAGTTCTTCCATCCTTGAGAGCACACTCAAGATGGCATGATAACCCGCAAGAACCCTTTTGCATGGGATGATCTGAACTACAGGACAACCATATGGTAGGGTCCTTGTTGTCATCATACTTGAAGCATATGCAGCATGAACAGCGTCTGCAAAATTTATCTTCCATGCTAAGAATCGCTCTGCATGCTATATTTCGGCAGGACCGCACATTATTAATCTGCACGGGTACAACTGCGGTTTGCGGATTGTTGACAGCAATTGGCAGTCGTGATGGATTGTCACTCTTCCTTTGACGCTTTGCTGGGTACTGATGGTTGCTTGCGTTGGGATCGAGAGTTGGCTCCTTTTCTTGCACATGCACCACAGGGCCAGATGATTTGCCAGTCACCACCCTGAAGAGATAATCCAGCATTCTCTGCTTAGATAATCCAGTATATTTCCTTTCCCTTCCGAGATCAGCACAGAGAATCTCCACAATATCACGCCGACTCCATGACTGTAGTTTGTCAGGAGCAGTTTGTGGCCTCTTCGATAATTCACGAACAAGATCCTTCTTTTCATCCACACTCATCAATCGGCATTTAGCAGGTTCAATAATAGCTCCTGGAGGAAAGGACACACTGAACCATATTAGTATATCACAATCCAAATAATAAACACTGCAATCAATCTTGTGCACCAGTAGATTTGAGATGCGTAACCAGATATGCTTGCGCATCCAGAAGGTAGAAAAGAATATACCAAACAAACTTTGTAAGCACGCATATTGAAAATAATGTATCAGCAATGTACAACTTGAGAACCGAAAATTCCAACTTCATTACAACCCAATATCCCACAGATATGTCAAGGAATAGCATGACAAATGAGAGGCTTAGATTGCCAGTTGCTACTAAAAGGCATAACACATGCAAGAAAAACTCAATTTAAGGCCTTAGAATCTTTACATATGCATTATACCGCAGTTAAGTTGGTTTGTACACGACATAACAAGTGCGGTCATGCACAACACTACCGAACCAAAAGCTGCTGCCACTGACCACAATGCTATACTACATACTCTAAAAATATAGCTTTCAGGAAGATCTTCCAGTGCTATACTACGTACCCTAAAAATATACTCCCTCCGTCCCAAAATTCTTGTCTTAGATTTGTCTAGATGCATCCGTATTTAGACGAATCTAATACTAAAACGTGACTTGATACATCCGTATTTAGACGAATCTAAGACAAGAATTTTGCGACGGAGGGAGTAGTAGTAACTTTCAGGAAGATCTTGCAATGCTATACAAACTCGAAATGCACCCGACAAAGTTCAACTCTTTTGAGGCCCTTCTGCAACCTTGGGTTAAGACTGGCAATGCCATTCTCTCTACAAAGGTTCAGAACTTGGTACCAGACACAGGCACATTAAGTGGAGACATGTGCATTGTACATACACCACCCAACAAAAATAGCATGAACACCACGAACCAGGGTTGGCATAAGGAAACCATCTACTTGCGCCCATGGACAGCAGCTTGACATGGAACGCGAGAGACTGCCACCACCCTCCTGAATCCTAACAGATTTAATCCTGCTAACCCCTGCCGTCCTTACAAATACCGCAAAACAGATAAAACCATCCACATGCATGCGAGCAGAAGCCCCGCTCAACACAGCCGGCGTCCAATGGACGCCCCAGGAACCGAATCACCGGCCAAAAGACCGAGGCTTTCCCCTCGAAACCAGACATCGACACGTAAATCCCTCAGGAAAACGACGTAAAGCCACGGAGCCACTGTTCCCGGCGGACTCCCGCGGACGCAAGGAGCGCAATGCGCTTTGCCGTCGCCGCATGCAGCGCCGAATCTGGCGCTACCGGCGGTAAAAGTCTCCCGCGACCACATGCCGTGCCCCCCGCCTCCACCTCCACCGCCGTACCGCCCACCAACCACCACCGGTACAGCCACGCACGCATCAACGACTAGTACTACCACCGCCACTACCGATCGAATTTACCGCGCGCTAACCGACGGGACGCGTCGCGGGGACGAATCCTCCGGCGAAGACGGCCAAATCTCGGGCCGGACGCGCGTAGACGCCCCGCCTGCCGCCGCGAAACGCGCAAACCTGGCCCGGAGGCCTCGCCGGAAGCTACCGGCACGGAGGAACCAGTCCGCGTCGGCCGGACGGCAGATTCGGCGCCCGGGCGAACAGATCGAGCGGCGCGGCATTAGGCCGGCCGCCGCCGACGGCCAGATGGCAGAGAGACAGATAGGACAGCGTAGGAATCGGGAGGCAGCGGCGGCGCTGACCTGCGTAGGGAGGATCCATGGCCGGAGAGAGGGAGGGAGAGGGGGATCTCTCGCTCCTCCTCCGCCTCCTCCGCTGGGCTCACGTGGACTCAGCCCTCCTCTCTCCTCCTCTGCTGCTACCCTCTCTCTCTCCTCCTCTGCGTCTCTCTCTTTCTCTCTCTACCCCTGCCCCGTATGTAGTACGTACGAGCACGCGAGGTTAACTCCCAGCCGCACGGATACCAAAGCCTCCGGGCTGCGGGTGCCGCTTTTGCGTCCCACCCCCCGCCTTCCCGCGTATTCCCCCGCTCCCGGCTTTCCACATCCGAGACGGCAGGCCCGTGTGATCGCGCGGGGGTCAACACGGGGAAACGGAGAGCAGTTAGATAGTGTTATTAGCTGGTTTTGGTTAGGCAGGGTTTAACAACCGTGCCACCCCGCGGCTTGGGTGCTTTCACACTTTGGACATAGACATGAAAAATTAGGGCAATCTATGTCTATTTTCACACGAGATCATAACATTGTGTAACCTTCCACATGCACAAAAGGCATGAGAGACTGTGAATCTTCACTGCGTGTTACTCATCTAACCGGCGATCCGTGTCTATGCTATGATAGATCAGTCAAATAGACGAAGAGAAAAAGTTGTTGCGTGATATATTAATTGTATCAACATATATATGTCAGTGAAAAGTCATATGTGATGTGCATTGCGTACACATACAAAACACATAGAGAGAAAACAAATATATTGTACGAGTTTATATGTTTGAAAGAGAATGATTTATTTTTTTCCATATCACAGTATCGTCATCATTAGTTTTGGATTCTGCGACTTGTGTTATCCTCCAAGTTTGTTTAGCGGTGATGACTTTCCGACCGTGTCAATGTACAAGGTTCGCTCGAATCTCACGGCAGGAAGATTGCTAGAGTGGTTGGGGCGGCACGCCATCGGCCCAGCCAGAAGGATTGAGGTGCGAGACACCCTAGGGACCTGTTTATAATATCTTTATTTTTCAGGGTTGGTTTGTATTGCTGATCCGCGGCTAATAGATCTGACGATATTTTCGCCAAAAAATATGGTCATTTATTTGGAAAATCGCGTCCAGTTGTATCGCATTAATACTCTTCCGCCTTTCCAGCTAAGATACAGCGAATACACCGCGTGTGGTGTCATCGACGTGGTTCGTCTGTCGACACGTCGTCTCGACCAATAAGGTGATGACACTTGTTATCCGGCCGCATGCAACCAATGGCATAGTTGCCCTCCCCAGCTGGCCCTCGGGTCTTTTTTTACCCTTACCTACATAGATTGTGTATTGGGCCTGGGGTTAAGCCCATCACATCCCAAACACAAGATGGCCCAATTCCTTCCCAGAACTCCTGACCTAGATTGGCACGACCTCCATACAAACCGGAGTGCATTCATTCCATTTTTGTCATTTTTATTGAAAAAAAGGGATCGGGCCTAAACCTAGCGTTCGACGGTGCCCGTCTCCAAGTCCTTATTATTCCCTTCCAACGACCGCAACCGCCCGCCGTAGTCTCCATGAGTGGCGAGGATAAGACCCAGGAAGTGAAGGTGTGGTTGCCGGTGCGGAAGAGTAGAACATGAGAGACAAACCGCCCCAATTGGGACTCGAGGCTCGCCGCCTCCCATGCCATACTCATCCTCGTTGGAGTCTACGACCTATCTGTCGCCGGTGGAGTGAGATCGATGATGGACGTGGATGGGCCGGCATTGTTCTCTTGCCACATGCGCCCTGAAAGATCGGTGGCCGTGTGTACGGCATGCAGCTGGTGGCATTCTCGTCCTCGATCGTCTGCGCCGCCAGCGTCGCCTTCGAGTCTGACTACACCGGCTCTATGTTGCGAGCGGCTACTTGAGCACGCACGACCTCGTAGAGCGCCCGCTGCTCTGCCATGAAGTTGGGGTTCGCCACGGCCATGGCTGTCACGGCCTCCTTGCTCGCACGCTCGCCGTAGATTTGGCCCTACGCCAGCCGGTGCTGCTCGAGGAGGAACAAGTTTTATCGTTGTTCCTCTTGCGCCTGTCAGAATGCCGACATAGGCGTCAGCGTAGGCTGCTCCTCCACCATAGGCAGTGAATTGCGCTTGCGCCTGCTCCATGGTCAAGCCGGCATGCATCGACGCGGGCTCTGTGTTGAGTCATCGTCGGAGCCCTTCTCCATCGCGGGGTCATCGTTGAGGCCTCTAGGGAGTTGGCCGGCATGCGGGCCTCAATCCACATGGCATGACTGCTCTGCCAGGCAGCCGCAAGCGCGACCACCTCATGCTTCCGCTGGGTCGAGAGGCTCCCACAAAGAGGTCCCACTCGCGATCATGGCGGATGTGGTGTACTGGAGGAAGATGTGGAGCGGATGTGTTATCATGTGTTGTGAGCTTGGTGTGGCTGCCTTTAAATAGCATATTCCAGATAGGCCAAGCGTTCGAGTGCGTCAATGCGCGGGCGCCGAAGTTGGTTCCTCAACCAGCGAGCCTGTTTAATAGCAGGAGGCGGACGGGCGTGGTGTATATCCTCGCGTCCCCTCCAATAAACGTCTCTCTAGCATTGAAAATGCATGGACACCAGGGACTCGACGTGGGCGGTGCTCTCGACGGGCGAGCCGCTTCAATGTTGGCACTAGTGGGAGGTCATGTCTGTTCTGGGCTGGTGTCAATTCATAGCGATCGCTCTAGAGCGGCATGAATGCGAGTAGCTGGCTTCGGGCGGGAAAGCGTGCGGGCGAGGAGGGTTTGAGTGGGCCATGGTTATCGGACGCGGGCATGGCAGCGGTACAAACGCCCGCAAAGCCCCCCTCCCTCAAAATTTGTTTTCCTTGTGCGAGAAAAAGTATGTCCGGACTGATACATGACAACGGGTTGGATGGCAAAACACGCCTGGACCACACGGTCCAGATGGTTGCGGGCGGTTTAAGGGTCAGCATTGGAGATGCCCTTAGTATAGAAGAACGCATCCAGTTTCATGGCATTAATAATCTTTTGCCTTCTCAGCTAAGATCCGGTGAATTTGTCATGCGTAGTGTCATCAACGTGGTCCGTCAATCGACAAGACATCTCAACCAATAGGGAGATGCCAGTTGTGTCCAGTCGTGTGCAACTAGGGGCAGAGTTGGGCCCTCGACACCCAACCAAGGACTTTTTTACCCTTACCTAGGGTAGTATTGAGCTATTAACGTTCGGGTCGTCTTGTGACTAGGCTGTGATGGGCTTAACGTTCAGTAGCTAGGGTAGTATTGAGCTATTAATAGTGGAAAGTCTGGAGGTTGTTCGGAGTCCCGGATGGGATCCGGGACGTCACGAGGAGCTCCGGAATAGTCCGGGGGTAAAGATTCATATATGAAAAGTTGTTATCGGGGTTCCGAAAAAAGTTTGATTTTTTCGGTATTGTGTTGGGAAGCTTCCAGAGGACTCTAGAGGGGTCTGGAAGTCCGTAAAGGGTCCCACCATGTTCTATACGGTCGCATGAGCTATAAATGGCGCCCAGGCGTTATTGGGGCAGGCGCACCAGCCCCTACAAGGCCCATGCGCCCGGGGAAGGGAAACCCTAAGGGGGAGGGCCCTCCACTTCGTTTGGAGGGCACTCCTCCCCCTTGGCCACCGCCCCCTGCCTTGAGAGGGGGCTAGGACGGGCACGCCCCTCTCTCACCCCTATATATAGTGGAGAGGCGTAGGGGGCAACCAACCCTTCCACGCTTGCCCCGTCTCCCTCGCGTTACTCCTCCTCCATGTTTCGTCAGCGCTTGGCGAACCCCTACCGGAATTCCGCTGCCACCACCACCACCATATACCGTCGTGTTGGTTCAGATCGCATCTACCTCCTCTCCCTCACTTTCTGGATCAAGAAGGAGAGGATGAAACCGAGCCGTACGTGTGCTAAACTCGTAGGTGCCGTTCGTTCGACATTAGATCGGATTGGATTGCGATTGGATCGTGAAGAGTACGGTTAAATCAACCGCGTTACGACGCTAACGCGTTCAGTCTACAAGGGTATGTAGACACACTCCCCTCTTGTTGCTTTGCATCTCCTAGATTAGATCTTGGGTGTTTGTAGGATTTTTTTTTGATTTTCATGCAACGTTCCCCTTCACAAATAGCATAAAGGGCATGAGATTGTCTATCGTCACCGCATGTTACCCACCTAAATGTCGATGAGTGTCTATCCTATGGTAGATCAATTGAATAAAAAAAGTTTGTGCGTGATTTATTTGTTGTATCAACATACATATATGTCAAATGATTCCTCTATCTGAAGCACATGCATGCATTAACGTAGTACATAAATAGAAAACAAATATGTTGTGCAAGTTCTTATGTTTGGAAGAAGAAAATTTATTTCTCTATCACACAATACCACATTTAGTATAGAAAACACATCCAGTTGTATGGTATTATTACTCTTCCGCCTTTCCAACTAAGATACAGTGAATTCGCCGTGTGTAGTATCATTGGTGTGATCCGTCTATTGACATGACATCTCGTCAAATAGTGCAATGCCAGCTGTTGTAGCCGCGTGCTCAGCCATGTGCAACCATGGGCATAGATGGGCCTTCGGCACCCAGGCCCTAGAAGTTCTTTCACTCTTACCTACATGGATTAAGTATTGGGCTCAGAGTAAGCCCAACATGGCCCACACACAAGAAGCTATGATCCCTTTCAAGCGCCTTGAACTCCTGACTTATACTGCCTCACACTATTGCACCCATACACACACTCCTATGCTCGTCGCCTCTCAATCTAGACCGCTTCTGACCTAGTTGGTTCTGATTCAGCCGATGTTAAACAAACATGGCACCGTGGCTTGTCTACTTTTCACAATTGGAAGTGACATGCAAATAGTCACACGAAATATCCAAGTGTGTGAATCAAGCACAAAGAAAAAAAGAAAAAGAAAATATCCACACGAATCGCAACGTAAGATCAATGACATAGGAGTTAGATGTGCAATACTTATGGCACATCTAGATGTGCTTTAGCAAAACTATATATTTATTGTCACATGAGATAATACTAATGGATGGTTTTGGTTAGGGCAAGGCTTAAAAACCATGCCACCCCGTGGTGACATGCAAATAGCATATGGATCCATTTTATTGTCACATGAAACTAGGAGATTGTGTAACCTTCTAAATCGTCACCGCGTGTTACACATCTAACTGTCGATGAGTGTTTATGATAGATCAACTGAATACAAAAAGGTTGATGTGTGACTTTTTTTATTGTATTGGCAATATGTCGGTGACGGTCATATGTGAAGTGCATGTGTACATAAACATAATACTTATCTTTCTCAGTACAATGGCAATATTTGTATAAACAAAATCATCTAGTTATACCATACTAGTGATTGCCTGATTGGTCTCCTACTTTTCCAACAAATAAACAATGTGAAATTCACTGCACGTGATGTTATCAATGTTATTCATCTACCAACATGATATCTCGAGAAATATGATGATGCCAATGGCTATGTAGTGCAAGCGGCGTACTCAACCTCATGCGGTTGTCAATACGTAGAAAGCCTCGGCACGTTTTGTTCCACCGATTAGCTCATCGATCGGCGGTTTATATGTATTCTCTTTTTTCTTTCCCTTTAAGACTTCATACTATCCGAAAATTATCGTGCGATCGTGACAGCTCGTGTCTATTGTGAACTCGTCATCATGACATTTAGCTACTCCATATACAATCATGGGTTTGAAACATGATTATAAGATAGCCGGAGGGCGTGCGCGCTAAAAGGCCACGCTAATCAGCCGCACCCGTCATCGCGAAGCATAATCAAGTTCATAAAAGCACTATCTCACGGTGAAGCAATGTTCAGAGCTATGTATAGACGGGGACATGGCAGTTGTCATGCATGGGACCTCGTGGGAGGGAGCGCCGGTTAATCAAACCGATCAAGCGATTCGGCGGGATCGGACGGCCACGGTGGGTGCGGGGCTCCCGCGCTAGCTGTTGCTGTGCAGCCTGTGCTGGATGCTGGCATCGTCGTCTTCCGAGCTGTCCGATGGATTAATTGTGCATCGGTCGTCGCGGAGGCTGGTCATAGTGGGGAGTAACTTAGAGTAGTAACATGCGTATGTTACTATTCTATGTTACTATTTTTATAGTGAGAAGTGTCATATGTGTAGTAACATACGCATGTTTATTTATTGTCTTGTAGGCTCATTTTACATTGAAAAGCGCTATATGATGGTAACATATTAGGTTACTCTATTTGCCTCTCTCCTCATTAACTATTTGCCACATTAATATTTTTGCTTATGTGGCATCTATGTTACTATCTATGTTACTTCCACTATGACCAGGCTAATAACGACGTCGTAGTAGTAGCGTCCGGTGAAATACAACTTGTGCTGCTGCCGGTGGTGCTCCGGGCTGAGTATATATATACATATCTTTCATTTGTGGTTTGTCTTTCCTTTTCCATGGCTGCTAAAAATACTTTCCTGTGGACAGCGACGTGGAATACTGCTACTAGTACGTACGTACAAAGTCTGGCCTCACAAAAGATATGGGTGTAGGTTAGGAGCGCTAGTGCGTGGTGGATTTTTTAGTAGCAAGTGGTGGGAGTATAAAAATAACTCACGGAAATATGTAAAGCAGGAGGAGACTTCCTTTAAAAAAATATGTAGATGTAGTGGTACGATCTCATATACACATCTCAGTTGCAGGGTGTACGTGCGCACATGTAGGTGTGTATATATAGAGCAATACTACAATGTGGCTAGCTAGCTGACGCTGCGCACAGAATTTGCCCAGTCTAGATAGAAACAGCGTACGTAATGATTAACTGGGCCCCGTGATGTATTTTCGTCTACGGCTATACTTACGTCCGTGCACTGATCCGACGATCGATCATATATAGAGCACGAGTACGTAGTGCAAGTTTTATTTATTCTTCTTTTAGGGGATTTTTTTTCCATGGCAGTGCAAGTATTTACTCCAGGATGCATATGCAACAGCCCATCGGTATAGGCCTACGAGTACGTGACGGAGGGTAGTCGCGTCAGCGTCGCCTACGATTTTTTTTGGTACGCGTCGCGTACGATTAATGCACGTCGAGTCGTCGTAAACAGACAATAAAACTGAAAAAGAAATCGGTTGGGTGGCAGATGCTGCATGTACTCCATGCCATGTGTTCAGTTAAAGCGTGGCACCGTAGATAACAAAGGACTCCTACTACGTATATTCCACTAAATAAAAACATAGTACTCCAGTAAAGTGTGCGTGGATAGAGCCCGCGCGAATGCAAAAAAAAAAGGAGAAAAAGATAGAGCGCGCGCGGTAGTATACGAGTCGCAACTCGCAAAGCATGCACTACCGTGTACCGGAGAACAGCGCACGTGACAGGGAGGGCATGGTGTGGGCATCAGGGCGGGTCCCGCGCACCCTTTCCCCGGCCGATCGTCTTTCTCTGTTGGGATTTTTTTCCTCTGTTGGGAGTTGGGATAGGGGATAACGATACGATACGATACGCAGCGGGGAGAGCAGAGCGAGTCGTTGTCGTCTTTCCCGGGGCCGGCCGGTTCGTTTCGATCGCCTCTCACTTCTCCTCGCCCAGCCAGCGGCATCTGCCCGGCGCGACGCGACTAGGTCAAGTGGCGCGCGCGACTTGCATGCGTGAGCGTCCCATGGATGCCCCGATAGAGGCCGCTGCTAGGAATGCCGGGCGAGGACCCTATTTTTGGCTCGCTTCCGAAGAGCGTGCCAACCCCCACTTCCCACATCCGAGCCAGCTAGGCAGGAGTATATGTATTGTGTTTATTGCCACACAAGATAATAAGATAGTGTAAGCTCGGCACATTTCTAACTATACTCCCTCCGTCTAGGTGAGTAAGTCATTTTAGGTTATGCATCGTGACCAAGGAGGAGGAAAAAACAAGAAAACTTAATGTTCATTTGCTAATTAATAACATTGCATGCAATGAACTAACCACTGTATGTCGTGTTTGGTAGTCTCAAGTCATTAAAAGCATGCACACCTTACTTCTCTTATTGGTTGATATGTCAAGAAACAAGAAACGAGGTAAAATTTAATGCATCGCGCCTAAGTGTTTTGAGATTATTTGGTTTTCGTAAGATGACTTACACACCTAGACGGAGGGAGTACTAACATATCATGATCTTATGGACATCGGCCGATGTAATAAAATCCTCGACGTTTTAGCCGCCGCCTCCTAACCCTAAGCAGCCGCCGCCTCCTAACCCTAAGCAGCCGCCGCCGCCACAACTACTGCCGCCGCCTCGGTCCCCCTCCTCTTTCCCGTCCGGCGGCCTCGCCGGCGGCAAGAGGAGTGGGGACCCATCCGTCTTGTTTTTACTTTTCTTAGGTTTTTGTTTCTCCGGCGGCATCGACGAGGTGGTGGCGACGATGGCGTGTTGGAATAAAGTCTCTCCGGTCTCTCCCTACCTCGACGACGTCCAATCCGGCGCCGGCGAAGGGCCTGTGAGAGTTTGTGTCCCCAGATCGGTTGGTTCCCTTCAGATCTTGGCAGTTTGTGTGTCTTTTAAGGAGTACTTTTGGTTGGCGTTTGGTGTGGCGACCACGACATCTTCTTCTGTGTTGTTCTGTGGCTTAACCCGGTTTCTCCAACCCTCTGATCTGGTGGTGGTGGATTGCAAGCTTGTTCTGCTTGGGGTGATGTTCCAGCCGATGCTGCTTCAACGACTTTTAGATCTCGTCTCAAGGGGCGAGTGACTATTGCGGTCTTCAAAGCCTTGTATGGCGAGGGCATTTGCAGGTGTTGCTTTTCTTTGCTGTTGGTTCAGTGCAATTTTCAATCACCGGCGGGCAGCGTACAATCAGAGGAAGAAGAAGACTAGTATGCTTTTTATTGTAATTTTATTTTTTACTGGTCGTTCTACGTCCAGTTGTCTATCCATTATATTGGCCTTTGTTTTCCTTGATGATAATCAGTTTTAAGATGCCCTTTGGGTGTCTTTATTCAAGAAAAAACATATCGTGATCTTGGCATGATCCACACACACGGATGATCGGACCAAAGAGTACTTCTTTTTTCTTTCTAAAAAGGGTCAGATTTATTATGAAAGTTACTTGGAAGTACAAAACATCTCAAATATAATAAAAGTTACATCGAGATTTCGAGACCACCGAACAACCAATACTGTCGTCAGATGAGCCGAAGAAATATTTATGCACGTGCCCCTTAAACCCTTGTATAGATCTGAAACATCTGACACCAAATCTTGTCACATGACCAGAAACCTTAACCTCACTGCCCCAAGGACACGACATGAATCTACACCGGAGTTTCGTCGACTACGTCCAAACGAACAAACTCAAGTAGGATTGAGAGGTCGCATCAATTCTGGGCCGGCTTCAATGTGGAGCGGCCGCTCCACATCGGCATGAATGCGGGCAGCTGGCGCCGGGCGGAACGCGCGCGGGTGATGGAGGAGGTGGTTTGGGTGGGCAAGAATAGTCAGAAGCGGTTGTGGGTGTTGTTCGGACGTCCGCAACCCTCCCCCCTCCCGAAGTTTGTCTCTGGTTTCCGAGAGAAAGTGCGTCCGGACCGTCCTGAGGATCGATGCAGAAACGCGTTGGATGGCACAACACGTCCGGACCACGCGGTCCGAACAGTTGAGGACGGTTTGAGAGTCGGTGTTGGAGATGCCCTAAGAAACAATGTGAAATTCACTGCGTGTGACGTTATCAACATTATCCATCTATCAACATGACATCTCGACAAATATAGTGATGCCAATGCCTATCTAGTGCAAGCGGCATACTCAACCTCGTGCGGTTATCAATACGTAGAGAGCCTCTACACGCTTAGTACCGTCGATTGCGATTAGCTCATCTAACCATAGTTTTTTTGTGTTCTTTCTTTCCCTTGAAGACTCATACAACCCGAAAATTATCATGTTTAATTTAGTGAGATGACATCTAAAAAACACGTGGTTGGCATCTTAGGATGCCGCACACATAGTACATAGGCCAACAGATGGGTCGTTTCGTTTAGCTATATTAACCGAGCTGGGTAGCCTATTTTCGAAACATTTGCCACGGGAACACCTTCACTCGAGAGGGATTCGAGCTTTCCATAGCCCCCTAGCTATGTTCAAAGTAGACAAACCCATCTATTTATCCCACACTAATGATTGGTCTCTTGCTTTTGACATCTCGACAAATATAAGTGCCTATCTAATGCAAGCGGCATACTCAACCTCGTGTGGTTATCCATACGTAGAAAGCCAGGGCACGCTTCGTCCTGCCGATTATCTCGTCTAGCCACGATTTATACCTGTTTTTTATTTCCCTTTAAGACTCATACCATCCGAAAATTATCATGCGATTGTGACAGCTCGTGTCGATTGTTAATTCCTCATCATTGCATTTCGCTACTATATATATAATCGTGGGCGCAAAGCACAATATGAGATAGCCGGAGGGCTTGTGCGCCAATAGGCCACGCTAATCACCCGCATCCGTCATGGCGAAGCATAATCAGGTCCATGAAAGCAGAATCTCACGGTGAACCAACTCTAGTAATTCTTTTTGTACGTGGGGACATGGCAATTGTCATGCATGGGCTAGGCTCGTGGGAGGGAGCGCCGGTTAATCAAACCAATCAAAAGATTTGGCGGGATCGGACGGCCATGGTGCTCCCAGCTAGCCGTTGCTGTGTTGCATGCTGGCATCATCGTCTTCCGAGCTGTCGTTGGATTAATTGTGGATCGATTGTTGGCAATAACAACGACGTACTCCCAGCTAGCGTCTGGTGAAATACAACTTCTGCGAGTATATATATCTTCCCTTTTCCATGGCTGCTAAAATACTTTTCTCAGGACAGCGACGTGGAATATTACTTCTGTACGTACGTACTCCTACTAGTCTAGCCTCACAAAAGATATGGGTGTAGGTTAGGAGTGCTAGTGCGTGGTGGATATATTACTTGCAAGTTGTACTGTAGGAGTATAAAAGAGCTCACGGAAATATGTAAAGCAGGAGACATCCTTTAGAAAAATATATTAGTGGGACACACATCACATCACGCACACACACGGCCCCGCGTCGCCCTCCCGCGGGCGACTCGGGCGCTAACCCTAGCCGCCCCCAAACTCCACCTCCCCCGCCGCCTTCCTCCCCGCCGCCGCCGGCAAGCGCCGCCGGGCAAAGCCCGCGTGGCGTCGGCGGCGGCGGGCCTCTTAGTTTTTCACCACTCTTGTGCAGCTCGGGCGGTGCGGGGCGCTCGTCCCTGCAGGGAGTGTTGTGGTCGGCGCGGCGAGCTGACGGAGGCGCGCGGGCG